>NC_138217.1:12212467-12272467 GCF_964194415.1 Vipera berus | reverse complement strand
CCCCTGGCTTTCAAAAAGAGCCGCCCGGCGCGCGCTCCAGCCATTCATCCTTTGCCTGCCGGCCGGTCGGTCTGCAACCTCGTGCGCTGCGCGGCTGCCCATGGCTCGCCTGTTGCTGCCGGCGCTGCTGGCCCTCGGCCTGGCCCTGCCCTGCGCCCGCGCCGCCTGGACCGAGGCCAACACGGCCTGCGCCACCCGGGCCAGCGGCGGCCGCTCCCGCCTGCTCAGCTTCCTCTGGCTGCGCCCCGACGGCGCCCCGCCGGTGCTGGTGCAGAGCCTCTGGGAGCGGCGCGGCGGGCAGCTGCTGGAGTGCGCCTGGCGGGCCGAGCCGGCGCTGACCCGCCGCTACCTGCAGCTCTGCGCCCCGGGCCGCCTCCGCGAGCCCTTGCTCCGCGCCTCCTGGGGCCCGCGGCTGCGGAGGGAGCTGGCCGTCTTGGAAGCGCGCCGGGACGGTTGCAAGGGAGCCCCCCCGGCCGCGGCCAGCCGCCAACCGGCGGGCGGGCGGGAAGCGCAGGCGCGCCCGCGGAGCCGGCGGGGCTTGACGGTTCCCGGGACGCTTTGGTGCGGAGCCGGCCACTCGGCTAAGCAGCCCTCCGAGCTGGGTAAGGGGTGGAAACGGGCCGTGCTGCAAAGGAAACCCCCCCGCCACCTCCCACCCCCCCCCAAATGGTGTAGTAGTGTCTCCTGCTTGGCCGAGGGGGGGTCAGACTAGATGACCTTACAAGGTCCCTTCCGACTCTCTGTTGTTCTGCTCTGTTCTAAACTCCACCCAGTGTTGGCGCCTTTACAAGTCAGGGCACTTTTCTGGATTATTTTTTTTGGGTGCGTGGGTGGGTGGGGGGAAACCCCTCAGGCATTAGGAAGCGTTTCCTGATATGAATCAGCAGAGAAGTCGGTGGAATTCCTTGTCACTAGATGCTGCGGTTGGGAAGCCGGGATGGTTTTGAGAAGCAGTTGCGCTTAATGGTGAATGAATGCCACGTGCAAAGCTGGGGGCAAGCTAACTATAAAACCCCTTTCACCAGTTGGCGCCTCTGGCCTGCGTCCTGGGAGAAAAAAAACACACTTGGAGCATTGTGTATCACACCCACATCCAGGGCTTTTTTTCTCATAGAACGCTCAGAACGGAGTTCCGGCACCTTTTTTGGATGGAACCTTGTAGGGTAGGCAAGGCAGGTTGTATGACATGTGTGAGTTTTGGCACCTTTTTCTTTTACAAAAAAAGCACTGCCCACATCCCTTTGCCCTCATGGATTAATTTAGGAAACGTTGATGCATATTGTATTAACGCAGCCCTTGAATACTGGGGAGAAGGCAAAGAGGTGTTTTATTTATTTTATTTATGTATAGAAAACTGCAGGTATAAACTGTTAACTATCATAAGAGACCGCTCTGACGGGCTCTTTCCTGGATAGGGTTAGGGTTTGGGTTTCTCAACCTTGGCAGCTTCAAGATGCTTGGATTTTGACTCCCAGAGACAGCATGGGGGATTCTGGGAGTTGAAGTCCAAGCAACTTGAAGCTGCCCAGGTTTCTGAAGGCTTCGCTTGGGACAGCATGTCTGGAAGGATTCCACCCAAAACACACTTGTGGTTCTCCTGTGATGGCCACTGCCGCCTCTATATAGGGCTTCGTGCCTGAGCAGTGGGTTGGACTAGAAGACCTCCAAGGTCCCTCCCAGCTCTGTTATTCTGACATTCTCTAGCCTTGCTCAGAGAAGGCTCTGGGTGAAGTTCCCAGTGGCTCTTTCCCCCCCCCCATCTAATCCCGGTTCCTTGTGTTGCAGGGGTTTTCCAGGGCCCAGACGTGTGCTGTCGTGAGCACGACACCTGTGACGCTCACATCTCGGCTCTGGGATTCAAGTACGGCATCCGCAACTATCACCTGCACACCATTTCTCACTGCAACTGTGACAACAGGCGAGTACAGGCGTCTGGGAAGCTGGCTGAGGAATTCTGGGTCCACAAGTCACAAAAGGGCCAAGTTTGAAGAGCCCTGATGTAACCTGATGCCTTCCCAGTATGTTGAACTCAAGTCCCCATCGCTCTCCTGCATGGTTGGCCGTGCTGGTGAGGGATGCTGGGAGGGGTGGTCCAGAGCACATGGAGATTGGCAGGTGGGGAAGAAGAAGAAGAAGAAGACAGCCATCAGCAGAAGCTGCCTAACCAAAGTTTTCCCTCTGGCTTCTCAACAGGTTCAGAGATTGCTTGAGGAACCTCAACGACACCATCTCCAACTTCATTGGGAACAGCTTCTTCAACCTGCTGGAAGTCCCGTGTTTTTACCTGAAAGACAGCGAGGATTGCCTTGAGTGGCACTGGTGGGGCGGGTGAGTAAGGCGGCTCTGACTTTGCCCGAGTGAGGAAGCGCGCTGAGAAGAGAGGCTGCAGCTAGTCCTCAGCTTACCACCCCAACGTTTAGGTTGCTAAGTGAGACACTTGTGAGGTGAAGGGAATCACTGCAGTTGATAAAAACAGGAACCTGGTCCTTAAGTGGATCTGGCTTCCCCCAGTGACTTCGCTTGTCAGAAGGTCACAAAAGGGGACCCCGGGAGGACGAAACCGTCATAAATATGAGTCAGTTGCCAAGCCTCTGACTTTTGATCACGTGACCATGAGGTCGTAACTGGGGAAAACGGTCATAAGTCCCTGTTTTTCAGTGCCGTTGTAACTTTGAACAATCACTAAATGAACTGTGGGAAGTTGAGGAATATCTGTTTTATGCTTCCTCAGTTTCTCCCGGAAAGTCCTTGGCTGTCTTCGCTGCTTTGCTTTGAAGCTTTTTGCCAGTTTGTCTAAATGTCTCTTGAAAGACGGAGCCCCAAATATTCAAAAGGGGCAGAAGGAAACGTAGAACTGAACAGCAGAGGTGCTTCCCACATTGGGAAGTCTTGATGCAGCCTCAAAATGTACCTGCCTTTGCTGCTAGCATCACACAGCTGACTCCTTCTCAGCTAGTTATTTTGTTTTGTTTTGTTACGATCCAGTTAAAATAACATTGTTTACGATTCTAAGAAGCTTTGATCCGCTGTGACTCTGGCATCCTTTGCACATACATACATCCTTTGCTGTGCCTATGGATTGCATTTTTTATCCAAAAACGAACTTAAACCCAATATTTCCCAACCTTCATGACATCTGGAAAACCTGGACTTTCCAACTCCCAAATTTCCCAGCCAACATGGCCATTAGTAAGAATTTGGGAAGTCTTATCTATCTCCCTGGGTTGGAAAGCGCTGCTTATAATCTCTCAAGATCATTTTGGATCTGTTCTTTCCTCAAAGCTACCAGCCGTTCCACCCAGTTGTCTGGTGATCGTAAATCTCCCGTTTTCTCCACCCCCTGCAGGCCATAAATTTAAATTTAGCCTTTTTTTTTCCTGGGAGGCCTTAGGCTGAGACGCCTTCTCATGTGGCCTGTTAAGTCTTGCTGGACACAGTGGGGCTGAGTTTGCACAAGACCCAATTGCAAACTGCCCACCCACAGTGTAGTCTAGCCGTCTTGTGGAAAACCTGCCTGTGTGTTTAATTAATAGCCTCGGCGCATCACGGCAAACCAGGACCCGTCCGAATTGCCTAACCCGGGTTAGGGTGTGGTGCCGAGACTGAGCAGAGCACCTGGCCTCCTCTGCCCTCTGCTAGGTGTAAGAAGTATGGCCTGATGCCGCTGGCTCAGTTGGTGGATCCAAGTCCCTATCACCCCATCGAGAACCCCGAGGGCACCATGTCGCCAATCCAGCCTAGAAGGCATCGGAAGCCCAGCTTGAAAGACAGAAAAGGGCGGAGGAAGATGAAGAAGCTCAGTCCCATCACCCCACCGTCCCCAGTCTCCAAGCTGAATCATGCCACTCCCATCCTGGGAACAAGCTCCCCAGGTCAGGAGACCATGCCGTGGTCACCCACCCTTAAAACTACGCTGGAGATTCCCGCCACCCGCCACCCGCTAGTCCTTCCCGTGGAAGAAGCCTTCTCCAACGAGACTTGGCAGGGAGAAAGAGACTCTGCTGGCCAGGCTTACAAGCCGAAACCAGGTAAGCCACAGCCTTGAGCGTTCCTTCGGGGGCCACTTAAATGTGGGAGGACTTACGAAAGAGCAGGTAAAATGTTGGCTTCTTTCTCTCTCAGATTGACAAACGTTGCCTTTCAAAACTTGGCCCAAAAAAAGGAAGCTTGGCGTTTTTCAACCTGGTGGTTTGGCCTCCACCTTGGGAACCAAGTCATAGTTATCCCAAAGATGCTTTTTTTCAGGAGGCAACTGGACTTGTCTTGTTTTGTTTTTCCTTTGAAGACGTTTCGCTTCTGAATGGAAGAAACTTATTGGACGAGAAGCTAAAAGTCTTCAAAGGAAAAAAACCAACAACCACAAGACAGTTCACTTGCCTGGCGAAAAAGCTTCTTTGGGATAATTTGGGAGCCGAGGTAGACATTTAGTCAGACTAGCGCCAGGGAAGCCTGGGTTCAAATCCACCCTCTGCTGTGGGAGCTCTGTGGGGTATCTTTTTCCGTTTCTTTGTCCCTAAAAAGCTCCCATGGGCCAACTGGGAATTCCAAAATATGGGCAAGTGAAGCTCAGCCTGAAATCTGGTGAGAAGGTCCCAGGTTTAAAAGGCCAAAAAAAAAAAAGGGATTGGAAGATGCCCAAAGAGTAATCAATGGGATGCACACATACAAAAAAAAGGGTGGGTGGTGGGTGGGCTTGCACTGCTGATTCCCTGCTCCTGACCCCCACCCTGGCCATAGTGGGAAGAGTTGGGGGGGGCTTCTGCCCCTTGATTCCCCGACTGAACTGTTGCCTGCTTGTCTCTCCAGCCCTATCACGGAGGTGTCGCTGCTACCAACGGCTGGACCAGTGCCCCTTCCAAATTGGCCCCCATGAGTTCAAGTACCAGCTCCACAACGCAGATGATCGGACTCTCTTCCACTGCAACTGCACCCGGCGGTGAGCATCGTTCCCCCCACCCCCTCCGCCCCCAGGCCTCCAGTCGCTCTGGCAAAGAATGGGTGGGAAGGACCGTAATTCCCCAAATCGGAGAACCGGGGCTGGGCTAGAGGATGACTCATGGGCAGCCAGCGGCTGGAGAACTGGCAAATTAAACTGGCACGAACAGCCAAGAGCCCAGAAGACGGGTTCCAAATCCAGACGGATCTCTAACCAAATGAAATTCGCCGTAGAGAATTCTCTGGAACGCCAGCCCTGCTCCCAGCATTTTTTTGCAACTCCCACCTGACAGTTGTAGTCCTGCCAATTTATATGGGTGGGTGCGGAAGGGTGCCACCAGGCTAAGAGAAGTTGGTAGGGGGCTTCCCCTTCCCTTTGTCAGGCTGGGGGGGGGAAATCTGTTTTTTCCCCCCCTCGGCCTGCAGTGTTTGAGGGCATCTGCCAGATTGTGGCTTTCTGCCTTGGCTGCACCCCAGAAGATTTGGTGCAGGTTTCATTACTCGGCTGTTGTTGTTTTTTTGCTCCTCCCCCCCCCCCTCCCAGGTTGGCCCGGTTCTTGCGCAGGACGAAGGGTCCCAACGAGGTGGAAGAGCAAGTCCTGACCAACTACATCTCTCCTTCCTGTTTTGTCCTGGAAACCCTGCCAGGCTGTAGGGTGGGAGACCAAAGCTGGCCCAAGTAAGTGGAAGGGAGGGGCGGGGAATCTCCCCCAACCCCACCCATGGCATTATTCCCTTACTCTCTCTCCTCGCAGCCAGTCTGTAGGGCTGTTCCTACAGTCCACCGTAGCCAAAAGCACACCAGCTTTCCATAACAGCTGTCAAGGAACCCAACTCCTGATTTCCGATTCTGGGCAGGCAGTCCTCAGCTTACAACCAGCGCTGTCGCTAAGCGAAACATCAGTTTAGTGAATTTTGCCCTGTTTTACGAGCTTTTTTATTTATTTTTTGGCCACCATCCACTGCAGTTGTTAGTAACCCGGTTGTTAAGTGGATCTGGCTCCCCCCCCCCCGTTGACTTTGCTTGTCGGAAGGTGGCAAAACGGGATCTGCGACCGTCATCAATATGTGTCGGCTGTCCATTGTCTGAATGTAAATCCCATGACCCGGGGGATGAGGGCATAAGCGTGAAAACGGTCACAAGTCACTCCTTTCAGTGACGATGTAACTCGCCAAACCAGAATTGTCAGGAGGACTCGCGGCCCAGCCTGTCTGATTTTCCCGTCTGCTGGGTCTGCTCTTTTTTGGGGGGTGGGGAGAAACGCCCAACTGCCAGCTCTTTATTCATACAGTGCCCGCCAAGGATCCCACTTTCTCTTCCTCCTGCAGCTGCATCGGCCTTGGCAACGCCGTCCTGGCCCCGGCTCGCCACCTCACCAACTGGCTGGTGGGCAAACGGCCGAAGGCCTCTTTCAAAGTCAAGCGTCAGGGACGGGTTCCCCTCGAGGAGGGGGCCACCCAGCTGTTCGATAAGTGTGTGCAGCTGGTGCGAGCCGCCCTCCGGCCGGCGCCACACTGAGCGAGGGCAGCCTTTGTCCCTGCACGCACAAGAGAGAGAGAGAGAGAGGTGTCCAAGCCCACGAAGTCAACGCGGCGAAACCGAGCCGTTCCCCTCCACGTGTGTTGGGCCATTCCCTGCCTTTGCGCAGGTGTACGGTGTGGAAGACACAACTGCTGGTATGAACAAGAAGAGGGCATCCTCCGGAGTTATCATCCGTGGCGCAATGCCAGCTGGCCCCCCACCTGCGGCAAGGAACTGGGCCACAAACTCTGGGCCACGGGTGCTTGGGAGCTGGGTGACGGTGCTGAGTCCCAAGCCAAGGGACAGGGAGAGGTGAAGGGGTGACGTCCTAGGCCTCGCCTCTCCAAGCAGGCGGCCTGAGCAGCAGAGGCAGGGGTCCTCCCCCCCCCCCCACCTGTGCTCTCCTTGCAAGGAGGGCAGCCCGTTAATTAATTTATACGGGGAGGGTTAGGGTGTTGTGGGGCCATGAAGAATGTAGCAATGAAATGTTTTCTAACCGTGACTTGAGCTCTTCTTGCCTGGCGGGGGGGGGGGGGGGAGGAGGGACACCAAGAAGTATGTGGGGAGGGGGCATTGCCTCTTCTCAGCCATCCCCCCCCACCTCCATGTATGTGGGGAGTCACAGCCTTATGGAGCTTTTGTAGATGGTTTATTGGAAGGAGTGGGGAGTAAGAGAGAGGTAGGGCTGATTGTTTCAACTTTGAACTCATCCCAGGGAAGATCCCCCCCCCAACTGGAGCGAGACCAGCCCCCCTGGCCAGAGTTCTACATTCCACGTTCTCCATCTGCAGCCTTGAGGGCCCCCTCCCCCCCACGTCTCCTGCTGCTGCTGTCTGGGATTCTGCTGGGGTCTCTCCCTCACCAGAAGCCCAACTGGGCCCTCGGAGGCTTACAACACAACACGGGGCCTCTGAAAATGGCCTCCCGCCCTCCTTATGGTGCTCATCTCCTCCTGTCTTCACGCAAGGAGCAGCTTCTGAGCCAACTGCCAGGAAGCTCCGGGCTGCTCCGGATGAAGATGAGGCAGGGGTGTTCCTTTTTCCCGCTGGTCCTCCCTGGGACAATCTTGGTGTGGGAGGGACTCCGTTTGGGTTGCCGACCTTGATGTTTGGCGGGAGAAAGAGCTCTTCCCCCAAGGAGGACGAGGGTTGAGCAGCACAAGTGGGTGGCTGAGAGGGTCAGGCCGCTGGCCGGGCTCTGATGCAGACGTGGCGCAATTGTCAAGCTGATGGGGCGGGCTGGCACCACGGCAGCTCCTGGTCTGGGGTCTGCGCCCCATCGGGACAGCTGCGTGGAGGGAGAGCAAGGCAGGCGTGGGCAGAGGGCATCGGCACGCTCACAACGCACACCACGCAGGAGAGTTGCCCGGTGGGTTCGGCTGCCTTAGTGTCTGCTTTCACAGCTGTGGCTGTGGGGATCGTGGGGCGCCCCCTCTTGCGGGGAAGTACTAAAGAGGGCGGCAAGCCCCGCCGTGGGACTGGTGGGGCTCATCCTTCGTCCAGGCAGGCTCGGGTCAGTGCTGTTACGCCGGGACCCCATGACACGATCCACCGTCTCCAAGCGCACAGCAGGCAGCAAGCCCAGATTCCGGGGATCGGCCCGGGATGGCGGAGTCTCCTCAAAGTGCCAGCCTGTCCGGGACTGGGAGGCAGCGGAGGTAGAGGAGGAGGCGGCCTGGGCGTTCTGCACCATCTCTCGCGACTTGGAGCGGTGCCGTGGGCTGTCCTTGGAAAACTGTATGCTGGGAATGTCCGCCTTCAGGATGGTGCTGTGGCGGCGTCCTTGGGGCGAGGGGCTACGGCTGGCCCCTTGGTCTCGGCTGGTGGATCGCAAGAGCAGCCCCTGGAACTTGGCCAGGCTGGGGCTGCGGCTGCGGTGACGGTGCATCTTCCCAGGACTGGGGCTGCGGGATTTGGGGCCGAGGAGCACCAGCGTGCTGTCATCGTCCTCTTCAGAGGTGCTGCTGGTGCTGTCTGTGGCGCTGCTGCCTTGTTCCAAGGTGGGCAAGGAAATCTGGGCCAGGAAAATGGGGAGAGGAGAAAGAAAGTCAACTTCCCCCAAATCGCAAGCACCGCGCGTACATCACCCTTCACCTGGACTCTTGGAACACCGTTGTTCCGTCCCACGCAATATACCCATGAACCCTTCGGATGATGCCCGGATTACCCAGTGTGCAAATGCCAGTGCTGGGTTCCCAGAATTCGCTGACCGTCCCGAGCGCCCTTTCCTCAGCTGTTGTAACTCCAAATGTTCATTAAACGTCTGGTCGTAAATCAAGGACCACTTGTTTAGGCAAGTAAAGTTAAATGGCATGACTTGATTTCCTTTTTTTTAAAAAAAATCAAGCGGATAGAAGAAAAATGTTTAAATTATTCCTTCCTGGCCCCAAAAAACAGGCCAGCAGCAGCAACTCCTTTCACAGCACCTGAGCAAGTGCAGTGATCTCCACATGCAAGCCGTCCCCAGCTGGCACAAGGACGTGTAACCAAGCGCGCTATGATGCGGATGTGCCCGATCCACTCGCCGGTGAAACCTGCTAGCGAGCGGCAGCAAGGGGAGAGAAATCTTCTTCCACCCTCTTGCAAAACAGCGCAGCCTTTCAGCTAAGGGGGCTCCCAGAATTCTCAGCAAATCTCTGGGGAATTCTGGGAACTGAAATCCAAACCACTCAAGTGCAGCTGAGACCGTCACAGGAGATGCAAACCTCCAGTCTGTGCAAAAGGCTTCGCGCAAGCTGCAGGGTTAGCAGCACCACCCCCCACAGGAACTGAGAGAAGCAGGGCCCTGGGGGGCCACGGGTTTCCTGCCCCCCCCAGATGCTCACCTGGAAGGGATCTGTGACTCCCACTATGCAGCTGCAGTTGTTGCCATAGTAGCCAAGGATGTAGTCGCCCTTCCCTTTAGGCAGGGTCTCCTCGGGAAAGGTTAGCTAGAGTTGGGAGAGAGAAAAAGAGTTGGGGGGGACCAAAGCACTGTTTGCAATCACACCTGGCCAATAAAGAATTCTATTCTACTCTTATTTCTAACCTGTTCTGAGTCTAGTCTAGTCTAGTCTTCATTCCATTAGTCTAGTCTAGTCTAGTCTTCATTATTCTAGTCTAGTCTAGTCTTCATTAGTCTAGTCTAGTCTTCATTCCATTATTCTAGTCTAGTCTAGTCTAGTCTTCATGCCATTATTCTAGTCTAGTCTAGTCTTCATTATTCTAGTCTAGTCTAGATTCCATTATTCTAGTCTAGTCTTCATTATTCTAGTCTAGTCTAGTCTAGTCTTCATGCCATTATTCTAGTCTAGTCTAGTCTTCATTATTCTAGTCTAATCTAGATTCCATTATTCTAGTCTAGTCTAGTCTTCATTATTCTAGTCTAGTCTAGTCTAGTCTTCATGCCATTATTCTAATCTAATCTAGTCTTCATTAGTCTAGTCTAGTCTAGTCTAGTCTTCATGCCATTATTCTAGTCTAATCTAGTCTTCATTATTCTATTCTATTCTATTCTATTCTATTCTATTCTATTCTATTCTATTCTATTCTATTCTATTCTATTCTATTCTATTCTATTCTATTCTATTCTATTCTATTCTTTTATGAAATTGTTCACTGGGGGGGGGCAGGGCTTGCTCCCACAGTGCAAATATAACCATCTAGTCAGCCCATCACCGTGGATGTTGCCTCTTTCTGAGATCAAACCTTTTGGCCTGGTAAAGAGGAAGTTCCATTTGCTCACGTACAATTACCTGGTACAGGTGGCTCTCTGTATCTTCCTGCTTGGCCCATACATAGGCTATGTAGTCCTTACAGTGCCGGAAACCCACCTGAGGGGGGAAGAGATCCCGAGAAGTTTCCTCAGAGCCTCCCCTGGGGCTGCCGAGAGACCCAGGCGATTCTGCTTATCTGTCCACTGTTGAGAGGAGTTCACGCTGTCCCCAACCCCCTGCCGGGCCTTGAGCCCTTCGGAATCGCAATGATTCACTTAGGAACAGTGGCGAGAAAAGTCATGAAATGGGGCCAATGTTTCACTTAGCGACCTAAATGCTGGGCTCAGTGGTGGCCGCGCCTCAAAGACTTCCTGTAGGAGTGGTGCCTGCTTCCTTTACTCCCTATGTATCTTATGCATCTTACTCAGCCCTCTCGAGGCAACCACTCGGCCTGGGGACTTTTAAAGTTACTAACAGCTTGCCCGGCCAGCCCTTCTCACCCGATAGAGGGCAATCCAGTCCCAGGAGCTGCGGTGGAAAGCCGAGGAAGTCCTGTAGCGAACCACGGCTTGCTCCGGCTTGGTCCACTCGTCGGCCACTTGCATCTCCACCAGGGGTATATCGGCTCGGGAGCCAAACTGCCAGAAAGAGGAAGGGTCATCCCTGGTCATCATTTGTGGTCATCTCCTTGGCTGTCAATATCCCCCCCCCTCTCTCTCTCTTGGGCCCGGTGGCTTGTGTTTTTAATACGGCATTGTTTTCTCTCTCTTTAATAACGCTTGCTTTTAAATATTTATGGTTTTGTGGAAGCCTTGGTGTTCTCACAGCTCGGAAGAGGTTTCATGACCGGGCTAGGTATCCAGTTTGTTTAGGGACCATTCTAAGTTACAACGGCAGTGGAAAATGCCGTTCTAAGACCGTTTTCCACAGCTACGGCCTTTGCCGCATCCCCGTGATCACGCGATCAAAATTCAGACGCTTGGCAACTGGTTCCCACTTGTGACAGTCGCAATATCCCAGGATCATGTGATCTCCTTTTGCGACAAGCTTCTGACAAGCAAAGGGAATGGGGAAGCCAGATTCACTTAACACCCGTCTCGCTACTTAAAACAACCGCAAAGATTCACTTAACCTATCGAAACCTAGTTCCGAGTTGCTCCTCTCCTTGGGGAGTTTCCCTCCGTCGTTTCTGGTCCTGCCTTCTGGTGCTTTGGAGAATATGTTGACCCCCCTCTTCTCTGTGACAGCCCCTCAAATACTGGAATACTGCTATCCTGTTCCCCCCCACCCCGACCCTTCTTTTCTCTGGAATCTTCTAGATTATCCATACCCAATTCCCACAGGGTGCTGTTTCCGCGCAGACCAGAGTAGCATGTGGCGACCGTAACTGAAGATCAAAGTGAGGTTCCTTGCTAAAAATTCTGCTTTGCAGCATGCAGTGAAAGCTCTCAGTGGCACAACCACAGCTATCCTAAGGCTCAGGTGTGTGGGTGTGTGTGTGTGTGTGTGTGTTATCAATAGGGCTGTGGACTCACCTGTACTGCAAAAATGGAGACCACGGGCTTGTGATCGCTCACTGTGTACTCCATATGGCTGCAATAGCAGAGCTGGGTCACGGTCAAGTTCCCACCACTGGATCTCCCAGAGTGCACCGGGTGGCCACCACTTTTGATTTTCCATAGGATACGGTCTGTCCAAGCCGGTTTCCGCTTCTTGGCACTGCGGGGCACAACAAATGGGCAGGAAGTGGGGTCTGGGATAAACAGGCTTTGCATGTATACTGTATATCATGAGGGTGATTGATCACCCACCCAGCCAGATGTTCTGTCTGGACCCGGCCTCTTCATCCAGCTGTTGAGATCTTCCCAAGGACCTGGGATTGGCAGATGTTCTTTGACGGTGTTAAAAGATATCGTTGAAGGACGCCAGCTGTTCCAAGTCAAACTGCCTTTTGCAATTGACGGATGGGGATTTTGTCAATGCCGGTTGGGGATTGGGGGGGGGTGTTACGTGACCCCGGGACACGGCAACCGTCACAGCAAATGTCTCACTTAACGACAGAAATTTTGGATTCCATTGTGGCCGTAAGTCAAGGGCTACCTCTAAATCAATGCCTCTGCGCCCTCCGGGAGTAGATCCTACTAATTCCCAACCCTTCCCCCCAACAGTCCTGCATACCTGGTGTCATACATGTTAGTTCCCACGTCGAATTTAAAGGTCGGGGGGAAGTTGAGGAATCCTTCTTGAAATCCCTTCAGGATGGGCCACGTGGTTTTTGCAATGTTAAGCTGCAGAAGGAGATAATAATAATAATAATAATAATAATAATAATAATAATAATAATAATAATAATAATAATAATAATAATAATAATAATAATAATAATAATAATAAATAATAATAATAATAATAAGAAGAAGAAGAAGAAGAAGAAGAAGAAGAAGAAAGAAGAAGAAGAAGAAGAAGAAGAAGAAGAAGAAGAAGAAGAAGAAGAAGAAGAAGAAGAAGTTGGAAGGGACCTTGGAGGTCATCTAGTCCAACCCCCTGCTCAGGCAGGAAACCCTATACCATTTCAGACAAATGGCTGTCCAGTCTCTTCTTAAAAACTTCCAGTGTTGGAGCATTTACCGCTTCTGGAGGCAGGTTGTTCCACTGGTGAGTTGTTCTAACTGTCAGGAAGTTTCTCCTTAATTCCAGGTGGCTTCTCTCCTTGATGAGTTTCCATCCGTTGCTTCTTGTCCTGCTTTCAGGTGCTTTGGAGAATAGCTTGGCTCCCTCTTCTTTGGGGCAGAAGCTGGGTGGTTGTCTCTTTCTTCCCCCACCCACACTCCGCCACACTCCACAAGGGACACACGGTCAAGCGTGACTCCTGGCCCTCCAGGTACAGTGAACTAATGGCCCACTCCACCGGGCAAGGGTGTTCAAGAGCAACATTATCCAGCCACATCCCTCTTAGAAGTATTATGGGCTTCAAAACTATTTTTGAAGAGTTAAATATGAGCCAGCCATGTGTGGCAGCAGCCAAAAAAGCTAATACCATCCTGGGTTGCATAAAGAGAGGCACAGAATCAAAGCCTTAGTGCTGCTTAATAAAGCCTTAGTAAGGCCACAGCTGGAACACTGCATCCAGTTTTGGTCCCCACATTACAAAAAAAGATGCCGAGGCCTTGGAAAAAGTGCAGAGAAGAGCAACTAAGATGATTAAGGGCCTGGAGATGAAAACTTATGAAGAACGGTTGCAAGAACTGGGTACGGCCAGTCTAGAGAAAAGAAGGACTTGTGTGTGGGGCGGGGGTGACATGATAGCAGTCTTCCAATATCTGAGGGGCTGCCACAAAGAGGAGGGGGGGTCAACTTATTTTCCAAAGCACCAGAAGGCAGGACAAGAAACAATGGGTGGAAACTAATCAAGGAGAAAAGCAACCTGGAATTAAAGAGAAGCTTCCTAACGGTCAGGACAATTAACCAGTGGAGCCGCTTTGCCTCCAGATGTTGTGGGTGCTCCATGGCTGGAGGTTTGTAAGAAGAGACTGGACAGCCACTTGTCTGGGATGATCTAGGGTCTCCTGCTTGAGCAGGGGGTCAGACTAGATGACCCCCAAGTTCCCTTCCAGCTCTATTCTGGGCGATTGACCTCAACAGGAGAACCTGTCCATCACACAGGCTGCCGATTAATCTTCCTCTCCCCCTCCCCTCACCCCTGCGCCCACACACACACACACACTGGGCCCCCATGTGCATTTCTCACCTGGTCCTTCTCCCAGAGCTGATGGAGGATGCTATTGTCAATGGCGTATTTCACGTAGCGGATGTCCAGGCTCTCGATGCGAAAGTTGAGATCCCCAAACCAGAAGATGAGGCTGGAAGGGAGACGCAGGCAAGGAGAAGGAACTCGGCGGGGGAGCTTTTAACATTCCATCGACCGTTGATCAGAAGCCACCCAAAGTGGACCTTCCGAACCGACACGGCTTCTCCCCAAAGAGAGGGGGTGGGGAGAGGGAACCGGCCAGGGCACCTGCCCTGCCTCTGCCCCCCCCCCCGGTCTCCTTTCCCCGGACCGGAAGGACCCAGGAGATGTTGCTACTCACTCGTGGTCGAGAATGCCGTTGGCCGAGGGCCCCTCGAACTGCTGGAGGTGGAGGATGGTGGTGAAATCCTCTTTACGCTGCTCGGCTTTCTCCATGTGTGCCGGCAGGTGGCAGTTCAAGAAGCAAACCATGTGCCCGAAGATGGCGAGCCGGACGCTTACCCCTCCCTTGTTGCCCTGCAAGAGGAGGAAGGCAGAGGATCCATGGGCCCGAGGGGTGGTGGTGGAGGAAATAGGCCACCTGAGCACCGGAGGGGGGGTGGGGGGGGCTCTCCCAAGTGGGAAGAGCTATCTTGGGAAAGCAACATTTGCCAAGCTCCATCGCCCTCATCCTTTCTACTTAGAGCAGTGCCCAATGGCTGGGCATCGCAAGCACTTGCCTTCCTGGGGTCCACTGAATCGGGGGAGGGGGCTTGACTGAACAGGGGGAGAGGCAGGATCTTGGGGGGGGGGCAGCTGTTGTCCCTGAGGAGTGCTGAGCTGTGCCCTTAGCAGCGCTGCTAAGCGCCGGGACAAGAAACAACAGAGGGAAACTAATCAAGGAGAGAAGCAACCTGGAACTAAGGAGAAACTTCCTGACAGTGAGGACAATTAACCGGTGGAACGCCTTGCCACCAGAGGTTGTGGGTGCTCCATCGCCGGGCGGGGGGGCTTTTAAGAAGAGACTGGGCAGCCGGGTCCCTGCTCAAGCTGGACTAGAAGGCCTCCATGGTGCCCCCCCCAGCTTTATTCCAGTTGCTTAATTGCTCCTGCTAGAGTTCTCCAGCTGGGTCCCAAAGATCAATCACGCCTTGGTGCCAACTCACTCACCCAATAACCGCCCAGCCCTGTCCGGGTGCAGTCGGTCTGGATGTTCTGTAGGAAAGGCAGGTGGTAGTACTTTGCAAAGACAAACAGGATGACTCCTTGCATCCGTACCGTGCTGACCTGCAACAGCGAAAGGCAGTGAGAGGCTCTGAGTTCTAATTCTGAACATCCACACTGCAAATAAGCCTAGGACTGGAGGGTTCCTTGGGGGATACGCTTGCTAGATCCCAATCAACCCGGGCTGATCAGAAAAAAGAGCCACTTCCATTAGTGAAAGCTTTTTGTTCGAAGCAAAAACATCTCTTGGAAAAAACCGCACAGCTTTGGAGGAGAAGCAGCTGGTGTACTCTGTGATAACACTTCCCTGCCAAACTGTTTATACTTCTAATTAAAGCAACCAAAAAAAAAGGCAGTAAAGGTTTTTTTCCCCCACACCCCTTAGATGCATTTTACAAATTGAAGCTTCAACAGTCAGAATCGAGGGTTGCAGGGAAATGAATTCAGTCTGATTTTAATTAGAGCCTTTCCGATTCACACTTCACTTGGTGTGAATGCTACCAAGGTGCAAAATCTGTCCTTTTCTGGACTTCGGATTGGGGTTCACGAATAAAAAAAGGAAAAGCACAAAAAAAAATGCGTTTCGGGAAATCTGCTTGCAAAAAATACACGCTTATAGGAGAATAAACTGCCCAATGGCCCAGAAGATCTTTGGGGGAACGGCACATTGGGGCCAGGGTGGGCAAACACACACACACAAACACACACACACACACACACACACACACACACACACACTTGGAGGAAACATATTCAAAACATGAAACAAGTGTTCAGCGTTTAAATTTTAAAAAGCAGACCTGAGCAGAAATGAACTATACCGAAAGGGGGGGCTGACATTTTAATCCCCCATCTGTAATCAAAGCAGAAGCACTGAGCTGCTCTCCTGGAATATTCTCTGACGTGAGAAATATACGAGGTAGATAAAAGCTGTATCGCAACCTATTTACTTAGTCTCCTATATACAGATAAATATTATTTTTAATTACACTCCCCCCCCCCCCCGCACCCAGCCCCAATTCTGCCAACTTCTCTCCACAATTTTAGAACCGCAATTTCCTATGGTGTGGGCACTTCACCGTTTTCCATGAGTTTTCAGGTCAACCCTGGCCTTTTATTTTTATTCCAAGCAGATTTTAAATTCCTTTCTTGCGTTGCCAGACAGCGTAAAGAAAGCGAGTGATCCACTTCCTACACGGTTATTTTAACCGCAATTTCTTTTCCATTTTCTTCCCAGGAAAGCCCCCCCCTCGCCGTCACCCCCACCCCACCCCCAAGAGAAAAAAACAACCACTGCTGGTTGCGGTCAAACAAATATTCTGTCAAAAAATGACCAAGCACAAATTAAGCTGGGAAACCCTGTGTCAAGGTTGAGAAACTCTGCCTCAAAGGCTGTCCAGAAGAGCAGGTGGCTTCTGCTTTGGCCACGTGAGTTGAATCAATCCTGAATTTCATTCATTTCAGGACTGGAGAGGAATCGGCTTATCTAGCCAGCACTCAGAGTCATGTGGCCGAGTTATGACGTGTGGGAGGATGGTTTACAGGGCAAATTACGTGCCTTAAGCCTCACACTCCCTTTGGCCTGAAAACTGCTCAAAGCAGACACAGTGATCTGGGGGAGTGGGGGGGGGAATAGCTTCCTGGAATTCTCCCCAAATGCCAAAATAACCCAGATTTTGGCCCTGTCTATCCCAAGGGATCTAACGGTGCCTGGTTTTGTCAGTCGCTCTGCACATTCCTTTTGGATTTTCCATAAAGGGGGTCCCCAGCTCCCAGGCTGCAGCCCACTGCCAGGGCTTCAGCCATTCGGAACCGGGCCGTGGAAGGCCAGTGGGTGCACGTGCGTCCCCGCTTGCGCCAGCAGCGGGCGAGCGTGTGCCGCACGCTGCATTTGCACGAACGGTGGGCACGCCTGCCCGCTGCTGGCACAAATGGAGCTGCAGGCGCTTGCCCGCTGCTGGCGCGGAACCATCCCCTCCTCCGCCGGTCCACAAAGCTGCAACGGTTGGGCTTACCAGGACGAAATTAAAGGGACTCAACACCTCCATGAAAAGCTCGCTCCACTGGTCGGTGAAGAGCGCGTCCTTCAGGCGTTTGTTCAGCATGGAATTCACCTCCTGCAACCTGCAAAACAGGGCGACATCACCATCTTTCCCTCTGCGCCCTCCCGCCCAAGGGCTGCCCCCGGGGTCTTCTCCCAGTGCCAACTCAGCTCTCCCCCACAGACGCTGCCTGATCAACTCCTGCTCCCTACAAGGAGGGGGAAATGTCCTCCCCACAGGCTCACTCTAAGCAAGTCCACAACCGTTTGCCATTTGGGTTTCTCTTTGCTTGAAACAAATACCAGGTGTGGATATCGTGTTGCTGAAACGAGGGCAACTATGCCGGTTCAGAGCCCCTTGGCACGTGCCAGTGGGGGGAAAAAGCACCCACTGCAAGTTTCTAATACAAGTTTATTTTATTTTATTTTAATCCCATTTATATCCCGCCCTTGTCCGAAGACTCAGGGCAGCTTACAATCTAAGAAGCACAAACCAGTGTGCTTAGCAATAGCCTTCATTCTATGTATATGCCTGCTTATTAGGGCTTTCACACACACACACCCCAAGCGGCATTATTACAAAGTCAGCTTAATTGCCCCCAACAATCTGGGTCCTCATTTTACCTACCTCGGAAGGATGGGAGGCTGAGTCAACCTTGAGCCTGGTGGGACTCGAACCTGCACTAATTGCAGGCAGCTGGTGTTACTTAAGGAGGCATTAGCCCACTGCTCCACCAAGGCAGTCCTCTACTTATAGCAGTTGCTGTAATTATTTATATTATTATAAGCATAGTATAGCATACCGGTAGTATAGCGTAGTGTAGTGTAGTGTAGAATAGAATAATATTATTGTATTGTGTTATGGTATTGTGTTGTGTTGTATTACTGTGTTGTGTTGAGTTGCATTGTTGTATTGTGTTGTGCTGTGTTGTATTGTATTGTAGCATTTGAATTTTGATCACATGATTGTGGGGATGCTGCAAAGGTCGTAACTGTAAAAAAATAGTCATAAGTCCCTTTTTTTGGTGCTGTTGAAACTTTGGTCACTAAACTAACCGTTGTAAGTCCAGAACTACCTGTGCATCAAGAGACATGTACGTGTGTTTGTAAGTTGTTCATGCCTTAGAGTAGCGTAACTCAAGTGGCCCTCCTTTCAGATACTGCAACGGCCAGCAACTGCGGTGCAAATAAGGACAGCAAGGACCACTTGCTGCCGGATGCAGCCACAGCAAATTCACACGAGCAACAAACCCATGTTTAGCCAGGCAGGATTCTCCCAGGCCGGCTCAGCCTTGCCGCCGCCTCCTCTCTTCGCCAGCATTGCCTCTGCCGCCTTCCGGCTTCCAGAAAAAGCCCACAGAAGGATTGCCCCCCATTCCTCTCCCTGCTCCGGCCACGGAATGTGGCAGCTGGACCCAGCCTGAACAGCGGATTGGTCAGCCTTGAGGGAAGGGATTCCTCCAAAGGGACAAGAATTGGGACCAGTTTCACTGCCGAGTATTCAGTAAATAACACAATTCCTTTTTTTTCCCCCTCCTGGGATGAAAAGGCCCCTTTGGCAGGCTGGAAAAGAGAGGCTCCTTCTGTCATTTTTTTCACTCTACGGAGTTGGCCCCTTTCTGCTGGAGTGGCGATCCTACCACAAAACCCTGAATGGGTTTCTTTGCAAACTCTTCAAAAATCCAACGTGAAGGCCTTGCTCGACGTTCCCAGCTGATCAGCAGCCCGGCTGTTGCCTGGGAACCGGCGAAAATGGGGCGTCTTTCTGCCTTGAGAAACGCCGGCCTCTTCTGCGGGGGGAACCCCGGCGTTGCTCCCTCCTCGTTGGCCTGTCCCGTCCTCCTGTGGGATGCTGAACTGGGCTGCCAAACCGCCAGAAACCTGGCCACTTTGAAACGCAGAAACGCACAACTGAAAACATTTAACCTACTTAGCCCTCGACTCAGGAGAGATCATTTACTGACCGTTCGAAGTTACAACAGTGCTGAAAAAAAGTGGCCTAGGACACTTTTTCAGACCTACCACCTCTGCAGCATCCTCGTGGTCGCGTGATCCAAATCCGGACGCTAGGCCACTGGCTCCAATTTATGACGCTCGCTGTGTCCTGGGGGCTTGTGACCCACTTTTGTGATGTTCCGACAAGCAAAAGGAATGGGGTACGGTACTAAACGCGCCCGTCTGGCTGACAATCTTAACTGGGGCTTATTTTTGGGGGGGGCTTATATTACGAGCCTCCTGGGAAAATCCTGCTTGGGCTTCTTTACCGGTTGGCTCTTATTTTCGCAGAAACACGCTGTGCATGTATATAGCATGTCCACATGTGTGTTATGCCTGTGTACACGTTGGAGAGCAGGCAACAGAACTGCATTTTTAATGTGTGCCAGTGTGCCCGCCGTGAAAAAAAATGACAATAAAGGTGATCTAGGAGAAGGAGCCACAGATGTTCCAGGAAGTGCACCTCCCCTTCGCCTTACCCAATAGCAATCATGTCGCTGTCACTGGAGTCGGCCGGGTCCAGATGCAAGAGGGAGGTCACGTCGCTTGGCGGCATGGAGCTGCCAACATTCCACGTGACCACCGTAATGCTGCGGAGATAGGAAAAGCCAACCACGTTACCCCAACATTTGCTCGGCCTGAGCTGATCCCAGAGGAAAAGGCCCCTTCCAGAGCTGTTTGGAGACCTCTACCGCAGCCTCGCCCTTCAATTGCACTGTCCCATCATCCCCGGCCAATCTTGATCGAGGCATTCCAGGGCTGTAAGATCCCTTGGGAAATTGGAAACACAGTCCGGAAGAGGTCAGCAGCAAATGACCTCTGCGTGATTAACATTTGAGGAATGGGACCACTCGCCCTCTGACATCGAAAGAAATAGTGGAATAGAGTCACGAAAGAAAAGGACGGAGGTAGGAAATGAACGGTGAATGACAAAAATTGAACTTATTTTTAAAATTGTTTTAAATAATCAAATAGTCCTGCAGCAAGCTGGCCGGTGTCAAGTTGGCCATGGCAAGTTTTTCCGCAGTGAGTTGACTGTGAATGTTGTTGTCCCAGGCCACAATTTGAATTATACAGAAGTCATTTGTTGTTTGACTTCTTCCGGATTGTGTTTCCAACTTCCCAGGGGATCTTAAGAGTCCTGGAATGTCTCGATCACCTCCTATCCAGATGTTTCAAAGCCAGCGTCGCAGCGTTGACACCCTTGCCTAAACCGTGGTTGGCTAATCAGTGGTCCAGGGTGCTGGGAGGACCCCATCCCTTTCTCCCCAAATTCTACATCACAGTGGCAACGCAGGAAGGCGCCCCCCAGGCCTTAAAAACCTCTCGAGATGTGTTTCTCTTTCATGGCTAAAGAAACAAACTTGACAGCAGTAAAAATATCTCCTGCGAAAATAGCTTGGGGAGAAAGCCATATCCTTGACGGCATTAATGGGGTTTAGAAATGAGGATGTCAGGAGCTCTATAAATGGAAGCGGGGCAGTTGAGGAAGGGGGGTGTGTGTGAATTCCAGGCAATGTCGCTTGACTTCCACCAACTACCCACGTTTGCATCTCCAACAGCAAGTCAAGAGGACTGCAAGCAAGGAAGAAGCAGCTTGACTGGGTCTGCCTCCACCACCACCACCCCTGCAAAAAGCCTTACGTGGGGGATGTGGGGCCGGTTGGAGTCATGCAAGGATCCCTAGCCCTGGGGGCTGCCAGCCAACTCCTGGGCTCAACCATCAGGAGACTCTGCAGCAGGAATGGCCCAGCAGTTGAGGAGGTGGCTGAGGAAGCCGAAGTTCTCCAGAAGAAACGGCACATCCTGGCACATAAAAAGACCCATTGGCCACCTTAATCTGGGTAGTAAAACGGGATCCAAACTCCAAGCTTTTCTTAGGGTTAATTGAAATGACACTTGTGTAGACAGCTGAATTCTCCGGCAAAGGGTCCCCCCCAAAAAATTCCAGGATTGTTTGGCTTAGGATGCTTCATCACTTCTGTTCTCTGCCCAGAACAAGTCAGCTGTGGGCATCAGCTCTGGGGAAAAAATAGTCTGGTGTTTCTCGGTTTTCCAAGCTACAGGGAGCAATTTTTCTTTTGCCCTTGAATGAGAATAGTGACCTGACACTATTGAAGTTGAAGTCCAGGTTAAAGCATCTCCCAAAGGGGACGGGGGGTGGGACCCTTCCTCAAACTGGCTCAGTGAGCAAAAGATTGTCCTGGTTGCCCTTCAGATGGGCTGAATCTCTGTCAGCATTTATTTCCATCTTCTGACGTAACCTCTTCAATTTTACCTTCACCCTTACACTCACGTTTGTAAGCATTTCTCTGAACACGTGTGCCTTGTGCAGCGTGGCCTGAGATGCCCCATTTTTTTTTAACATGTCAGTTTGCAATTTTGATCCATCCTGCTCTCCCGTAAGCTTCTCCAACCCCCAACCGAAGAACTCTGCAGGGCAAAATGCGCAGAAGCCCAGCTTTCGAAGGCAAAAGGTTTTTTAGTTTGTGTCTCACTGTAAAAATGAGAAATGAACCTGGATTTCAAC
Organism: Vipera berus; assembly: GCF_964194415.1. NCBI lineage: Eukaryota > Metazoa > Chordata > Lepidosauria > Squamata > Viperidae > Vipera > Vipera berus. Next base: position 12,250,799 of record NC_138217.1, on the reverse strand, counting down.
TCCCAGAATGCATGCAGGCTGTGTAATTCTGGGAGTCAAAGTCCACCCAGGTTTATTTTACTTCATTTGTTGATTAAATTTTATGTGCTGCCTATCTTGCTGTCGGAGAGACTCTGGACGGCTTATAGGTTGATAACAGCAACAAGCACTCAGACTTATATACCGCCTCACTGTGCTTTACAGCCCTCTCTAAGCGGTTTACAGAGTCAGCAACCTGCCCTCAACGATCTGAGTTCCTCATCTTACCGACCTCGGAAGGACGGGAGGCTGTGTCAACCTTGAGTCGGTCAGGATCGAACCTCTGGCAGTGAGCAGTGAGTCAGCCTGCAGTACGGCATTCTAACCACCGCGCCACCACGCCTCTAAGGATACAAGGCTAAATATAAAAACAGTTAAAATTAATGAAACGTAGAGACTAAAACCAAGGGTACAGAGGGCACGGAGGGTCTGTGCGTGTGTGTGTCTGTGTGCGTACGTGTGTCTTTTGTACCCCATCAGTCACCTCCAGCAAAGAGCATCCCCATCGGGGCCCTAAGCCAGCCATCAGAACCAAATTTTAAATTCTTTCTGGAAGGCCACAAAGGTCAGCCTCGGTCCTAAGGACTGCTCTAAAGCTACGTCTCTGTGAACAAGAGGGGGGGGGCTCTTGTGCATACGGCTTCATAAACACATCATCGCCAGACGCACGGCTGGCCTGCCCCACCCCCACCCCCGGCTGAGGCTAGTCTTGATTCACTGATTGCATTTGTGCGTGTGTGTGTGTGGGGGGGGGAAATGGATGTCCTCTCCATCAGTAAAATCCCCGGGACATTGTAAAAACTGAAAAAAAAACCATATTTTTCTATTTCTATTTTTCTCCAACAGAGCACTGGACACATAGCTATTCATTGATAATGAAAAAAAAGGCAGATTAATTCTTCCTGTGCCTGCCTTTTACCAAAACCATCCTTTGGGGGCTGTGAAATACAAGGAAGGGATGAGTAAATCTGGGTTACCATGGAGACCGCCATCCCCCCTCCTTACCTACTGAATCCACCAACGTGGTGTTTTTTTTTTTACTTGCAGCAAGTGTTTACTAGGGCGTTTACGTGGTCACACAACACGCTTAACCCGGTGGGTGAAATAAAAGGATTGCATTTTTTTTCCCCATCACCTGTTTAATTCCTTCTCACCTGGATCGACTCTGTGGCTTAATGTATTTTGTCGACTCAGACCGCGATGCCACGTATCATATCAGCAAGTTAAAAAATACAGGTAAGTTCTCGACTTGTGACGGTTCATTTTCAAAATGACGGCGCCGAAAAGAGGGACTTAACGACTGTTTTTCACGTGACCTTGGCAGCGTCCCCGTGTTCACGTGATCAAAATTCCTTCTCCTGCCTCTCCCTTCTGAAGCAACGCTGGGTGGCACAGAATCGGCAGCCGGAATCATGCTGGCTACGTCTCCCGGTCAAGCCAGCTGCACCAGAAATGCATTTATTCACCTTTAGCTTTAACCTTGACGGCCTGAAGGGAGGGGGCAAGAGGCGAGGCGCTCCCTGCGAGCGCAACCCGTTCCGCTCGCAACTTGTGCAAACGCAGAAGCCGAGTTTACTCAGACGCCCAAGGAAGCTGGCTGAGGGGAGGCAGCCGGGCATGTAAATCTGCTCCTAAGAGGTACGTTCCGAAGGCCTGTTCATGAGGCACAAGCCTTTGGGGTCAACAACGATTCGCCAAGGTCAACTCGTCACGGCCAACTTGTCACGGTGGGACAATTCGCCGCAGGACAAGAGTTAGGCTCATATCAAAGAAAAGGTGGGACAGGAATCGTGAAAGAGAGGATGCCAAAGGAGGGACAGAATGAAATGGGACTGACAGAAATTTAAAAAAATAAATTCTAAATTTGTTTTGAATAATTAAATTGAATCGTTAAATTGCCCCGTGGCTGCGGCAAGCTGTCCCATTACGCAACCCTCAGGGGTTCTTGGCGGAGTAAGCACAACCTCTCTCAGCTTTATTCCATTTCTACTCCAGGTTTCCACCAAGGAGCAGGGCAGCCTGCAACTTGCTTGTGAAGGAGACTGGCCCAAAGTCCACAGGAGCAACCTAACTGGGCCTGGGGCCTTGGATCTGCCTGGCTTCAGCTCACCACTAACCCCTCCAAAAGACTTTCCTTTGTAAGCCTTGAAGAGTAATGAGCAAGTTGCCTTAAAGGGGGTAGAGCCAACGGTCCAGTCCAAGTTGCCTGCGGCCCCCTCCCAGTTCCTATCCCCTAATTTAGCTGTCGGAAGAAACCACGAGAACCGGACCGAAACAAAACTGAAGTCAAGAGCCTAGGGCAGTGATTCCCCGGCTGGGGAATTCTGGGAGTTGAAGTCCACACACCTTTGAGCTGCCACGGTTGGGAAGCATTGGCACCCATGCCTTTCCCCCAACTTGCTTCAGGCTCTTTTGTCTGGCTTTTGCGTTACAACCTTACTCCATCTCCCCACCGCCCCCCCCTCACCGCACGCCCGCCCACCTCCGCTGCGTCTCACCGAAACTCTTTGTCCTGCCTTGTTTGTGGCCGGCCAAATCTTTCCAGAAAGTTCTCCGGGCGGTTGGTATTGCTGCTCCGCGGATCTTGCGATTGGGGTGACAGACGGAGCCTGGAGTAGGAGGTCAGTTCCTCTGACTCGGCTTTGGAGAGCATGGCGGATTTGGAAGGGCCCCCCCTGCCCCCCGAGAGGTACTCGCTGGAGATGGCTTTGGAAAGAGAGCCCAGTCGGTGGGATGAGGCCGGCCGGCTCAGGCAGATGTGGTCACTGGATTCGGCCTTGCGGAGGGAGTCCTTCATTTCCACTGTGGCCAGGATGCCCGAAGACAGAGGATCCAAGGCGCAGAGGTCAGGAAGCGCCCCCCGGCTTGGGGACTGGCTGAGTTTCATGGAGGGAGACAGGCTGGAGAGGGAGGAGGAGCTTCCAGATCCAGGGGACAGGGGGCGGAGCTCTACCGGAGACCGCAAAGTTGGGGTGTTGTACCCCGAGCCTTCAGGCTGGACTCTGCCGATCTCCAAGGACAGAGGCGGGATTGGCCGGCCGCCAGTCTGCTCTTGGGGTTCGCTCTCCGCTCTTCGGCGAGAGCCATCTGGCTGTAGCCGAGCATGGAATGGGTCGCCCAGGGAGTCGGGCCTTGTCCCGCTTGGCATCTGCCCTCCGATATACGATGCCCCGCTCGATCCCTCCGGCTGGTAGCGGATGGTTCCCTCTGGGACAAAGGGGACGGAGGCTGGAGAAAATGACCCCGGAGATGGCAGCGCCACAACGCTCCCTCGAGGGGGGATGGGGTGCGAGGGGAGCGGGGAGGGTGGTCCTGGGTGCCCCAGATCCATCTAAAAGATAAGATATGAGATGATAAGATGATGATAAGATATGACAAGACAAGACAAGACAATAAGATGAGATAAAGTAAGGTAAGATAAGATAACCATTACTGTCATTTTTTTTTACGTTGGGCGCACTGGCACAGATTAAAAATGAAATTCTGCTGCCTGCTCTCAAAAGTGTACACATATGAAACACACATACAGACATGCTACGGTATATACATACATACGTATATAGCTAAACCCTTAGATATAAATACATGCAAATAGTAACCGCTGTCCATGGTGAATACACAGCGGAAAGAGAAAGCTTGCGAGAAAAGAGAAAAATGAACACAGCTTTTCAGACAAGTAGACGAGAGCCCGAAGTTTATTTGGTTACAAACGTTACAGGGTCAACCTTGGCATCTTTAAAGGCTGTGGACTCCCAACGTGCTGGCTGGTGAATTCCGGGAGTTAAAGTCCATACGCCTTAAAGTTGTCAAAATTGAGAAAACTCGGGCCTAGACAAAGTCAGCCAATTCTGTGAATCTAGCCCATCCCATTCAGCCATTCCTTTCTTTGGGCACAGAATGTCCTGCAAAGATGGCAATGATCTCTTGTTCCTCCAATTTCAGCTTGACGGGTGATTCCCAACCTATCTGCGGGGGTCTGGAGTTCCAGGAGAAAATACAGATTCCTTCTGAAAAACGGGCCTGGAGCGGTTTTCCCGGGGCTGAGGTTCCATCTTGCGCAAAGCCTTACTCTGATTTTCCCGTCCTGTGGTCAACAAAGCCACAATTGGCTGGGTTTACCCAACGGGCTAAGCCAAGTCTTAATGATAAAAGCGAGATACTTCTGACTCTGCTACTAGGCTGCTATATGGCTCACACCCTGCTCTAACAATTCATTTGGGCGATGCGGCTTCTGGGAGGAGAAGGCTTAGGCCAAAAGCTTACGGGGCTGTGTTGCTGGCCAGCCCTGGGCGATACCTGGACCCATGAGATCTGGGCCACCTCCAGGTCTTCGTCCGAAGAGTCCCTCGCCATGTTGCCATCTCCTGGCCTCTGCAGGAGGCTGCCTCTCTTGCCTCCCAACAGCCGTGGAACTTTGGCATCACCCGGGATTCTCTGCCCGTCTCTCAAAGGGGCTGCAGCCCCCACAGGCTTGGCGGGAGTGAGAGGCTGGGCTGGGAAGGGCCGCAGGGGACCGGCCATCCCAGGTGCAGACCATCACGCGGGGTGCGTGTGTCTGCGACCACTCACCACAGCCAACTGGCCACCGCCAACTCGCTGCGGTCAACTCATCCAGCCAACTCGTCAGAGGACAAGAGCGACACTAGTATCAAAGAAAGAGTGGAAGAGAATCGTGCAAGAAAGGATGCCAAAGGAGGGACAAACTGAAATGTGAAGAACAAAGATCAAATCACGTTGAAATTATTTTAAATAATGAAATTGAATTGTTGCATTGTCCCGCGGCGAATTGGCAGGGGTGAGTTGTGCCATCCTGCATGCCAGGAGCCCTTTGAAAGGCCAGGCTCAGACTGCCTCAGGTTGAACTTCCTGGACACAGAACCACGGCTTTGGGGGAGCAGAAAGCCACAGCTCACCTTGCTTCTTCCTGGGACGATCTGCCACTTCCTTGGTTAGTCCTTAACCAGGTTGCTACCTATCTAGCTTTGCAGCATCAGCCCAAGCTTGGCCAGCTTCTTCCACAACCTGTGGATGGGCAGCCAGGACAAAAACTTGGTGGAGCAGTGGGCTAATGCCTCCTTAAGTAACACCAGCTGCCTGCAATTAGTGCAGGTTCGAGTCCCACCAGGCTCAAGGTTGACTCAGCCTCCCATCCTTCCGAGGTAGGTAAAATGAGGACCCAGATTGTTGGGGGCAATAAGCTGACTTTGTAAAAATGCCGCTGGGGGGGGGGCGAAAGCCCTAATAATAAGCAGGCATATACATAGAATGAAGGCTATTGCTAAGCACATTGATTTGTGCTTTAAATTGTAAGCCACCCTGAGTCTTCGGAGAAGGGCGGGATATAAATGGGATTAAAAAAAAACAACTAACAAGGGTTCCTCATATTTACATTTTCAACTGAATTTGCCAACATAATTTCTCTTTAGAAACATATTTAGTCAGTTGCTCTTTCTGCCCACAGAGACTACGATAGCCATCTTTGCAGGTCAAAGGGGCGGGGAGGGGGGCGGGGGAGGAGTGTCACTGCACACCCAAGGTTCCTGGCTGCGCGCTTTCGCCGCAAATTTAAACTGAGTTTCAAATTTAAACTGAGTGTCCAACGAATGTTAGCTTACTTCCTTCAACTGGAGCAGGAGACTTTGTGAAGTTATTGTATGATAAATCGAAGTGGGGTTTGCCCGCTCTCTTTTGCAGAGCTTGACCTGGATTCAAATATCACTTGTTTGGTGTGATGTGCCAGCCCCACTGCAAGCGGCTTTAGCAACAAAACCGTGCTTTTAAAAAAAAACTTGTGGTTTAGCACAATGGGTGAATTCAGTCTGCAGCTGAGTTTATTAGGGTGGTATTTCAATTTTGAGCCTGTCCGACACCACAATGACTCCGAGTAGACTCTAACGAACAAACGTAGAAGGAAAACCTCCATCCAAAGCAGAAAATGCTGGCGACCAAGACGCAATTCAAACTGAAGAGGCATGGACACCGTCCTACTCCACGGGCCTGGGAGACCCATCAGGTCTTAGACTTAGGTCATTTTGAGGAGTCACCGAAGGGGGTTCTAACTGGCAACTCAAACACAAGGAGTTCAGCAAAACCAGCGTTATGTGGTTACTGACTGCGTTCACACAAGAAGTTCAACCCGCGAATCAGTTTGGTGGTGTCCTTGAAGCACCCCATTCAGTGGCCCTGCCAGAAGGGGGGGAAATTACCTTTCTTTGGGCCAGGAGCCAAGCCTGGGGCTGAACAGTCAGGGGATCAAGTAACTTTTAATGCATAATAGATGCCGAGAGCAGCGTGAAATTATATCTCCTTTTTCTCAGGTGCGTAAGCCACCTCCGGAAAGCAGGTGATCCTGTCCACTGTTCCCCCAGGGATCGATCCGTTCGCCCTGGCCAGGATGCAATTTGATGCTCCCAACACTCGGGGGGGCATCCTGGGGGGCATCTGGAAGCTGAGCGGGAATATCCACCACGATCTGCCCAGCCTGAGACCATCAAGCTGCCTTCCAGGACTGGGAACAAAATCCAGGACGGACAAATGCACACCCGCACTCAAACCCCCTTTGGACTCTTGAGCCACTAAAGGAGGGCACAAAAGCTCCGTGCCAGCCGTGGCCGTTGCTGCCCAATTCTCTTCTCCCGCCAGCCCACCAAGAGGCAAAAAGTGCCAGGCCCCCCTTTTTTTCTTGAGCCTCTCCAGCTGAGCCTCTCTGCCAGGGTCCTCCCCCCAAGAGCCCCCTCCTCAATCCCCTGGAGCACAAGTTCTCTCCAGGGCCCTTCTTATGCCTCAGTTTCCCCTTCTGCCGGAGAGGGCCCAAGAGCGAAGGGCGAGAGTCTCCTGCAGCCCTGGAGCCGGGGTGCCTTTCACCTGTCCTCTCCACCCCCCTGGAAGGTGCTGAGCCAAGCAGAAGCTCCTCCTAGCTCCCCTTCCTGGGCACCTTGGCAGGCAGACGGGGGGGGGGCGAAGGGGGGGGCAATAAAGAGAACGGCCAGCCTGGGTGGCATTCAAGAGCCCGGGGAGGGAAACTGCCCCCTTCCCTGTTTATTCCAGACTCGGGGGGGGGGGAGCTGCTCGCGGCAGCCTCTTCTCCCTGCTTCTTCGACCCTCCAGAGAGATCCCTCAGCCCGGGGTCCCCCCCCACCCCACCCCCAGCCCCATCAGAGGACCGGAGCAATTGCAAAGGGCAACGAAAGGCGAAGAAGAGCAGAAGAGGAAAGGGTGCGTGCGTGCGTGCGTGTTTGTGTGTTGCGCGCGCGCGCGTTTGTGTGTGCGTAATTGATTGATTGATTTCCCAAGTACTGTACAAAGGGGGCGGTAAGGAACGGCGGGATCTGGGGGCTCACGTCCCCTCCCCCTCCCCACGACAGCCCCGTCTGAGTCCACGCGGGGCGGAAAAGAAGCCCGGCCGGAGTCTTCTGTCCCAGGAAAGGGGGTTCATCCCGGGCCCCGCGCATCTTTTCGGGGTCCCGCGCGGGGACTCCCACGGGTGATGGTGGTGGTGGTGGTGATGGTAGGAGGCGGGGGGGGGGAGAAATCTGGGCAAGCCGCGGGCACGCGCGCTCGCTCGCGCACCGCTCCAGCCGGCCGCCTACACGTGCGCCCGAGACCCGCGCGCTTTCTCACGTGCACGGCGACCCGGCCTCGGCAGACCTCCGCGGCGGGTTCCGGCCGGCTGCGCCGCGCGCGGCTCTCCGATCCCTGCCTTCGACGCGCCTCCCGGCCACCTGCCGCCCGGCCCGGACTCACCTTGCGCCAGCCGGCCGGCTCGCCCGCTCGGCCCCTGGGCAGCGCTTGCCGGCTCCTCCCGGCGCTCCGACGCGGCGGCGGCTCCATCCCGGCGCTCCGACCGCTGCGCCGCTGCTCTGGCCGCCGCCGTCTCTCCTTCGCCCGGGCGCCGGTGGCGTCACTCTCCGGGGGGACTTAAAGGCACCGCAGCCCCGCTCGGCCTCCCCGCCGCTGCCGCCGGCTCGGGGAAGGAGGAGGAGGAGGAGGAGGAGGAGGGCGGCTGACGTGAGCGCCGCCCGCAGCCGCCGGCTTCCGGGAAGGCTGCCCGCTGCCTGCCCCCCGGGGCGAGCAAGTTTCTAGTCCTCAGGACACGACTGCGGCCCGGGATGCGTCGCCGAGACGGTAGCTGAGCGCAGCGGAGGCGGCCTTCCTCGGCTGGCCCGCAGAACGGCACCCCTTCCCCCCCCCACCCCCAGTCCCTGACAAAAGCTCAGGTCGTGATGCGAAGCACGGGAGAGGAGAGGAGAGAGATCAAATGGATGGATGGAAAGAGAGGAGAGGAAAGAGAAGAGAAGGGAGAGGAGAGGAGAAGAGAGGAGAGGAGAGAGATCAAATGGATGGATGGAAAGAGAGGAGAAGAGAGAGAAGAGAAGAAGAGAAGAGGAGGAGAGGAGAGGAGAAGAAGAGAAGAGAAGAGAAGAGAAGAGAAGAGAAGAGAAGAGAAGAGAAGAGAAGAGAAGAGAAGAGAAGAGAAGAGAAGAGAAGAGAAGAGAAGAGAAGAGAAGAGAGAGAGGTTTTGCATCCACGGCTTCTGCTCCTGGCGCTGCCGGCCGTCGCCTTCCACAGGTGGGCCCGGAGCGGCTGCGGAGAAAGGCAGCTTCAGCCAGGCCAGCTCCAGCGGCGTTCCTCTGCGCCGGGCCTGGGGACCCTCCGCCGCACCCCCACCCGCCCCCGCTTCCCCAACTCCCGGGACTTGGCCGAGTCCTCTGCCAATTCCCCGGAGCGCCCGGTGCCGCCGAACCCCCATTTCTGCCTTTGCTGGGTAGATTCGGTCCACAAGCACCGGAGCTGGGCGTTGTGTGTAGCCTGCACAAAAAGTCACCAAGAACTAAAACGACCAATGAGCTGCTGGGGAGTTCACTGGTGGTTGTCGACTCTCTCAAGCTTTCAGTTTGATGCTCTAAATTAAAAGCTTGCATCCAGACTCCCCTCCTCCCCATCCTGCCAGCTCCCTTGGGGGGCTTCCTCCCCACCCCTGGAATCGGTCCTCCTGTAGTAGCCCTTCTCCTTTCCATGCAGGGCCACCAAGAGCTTTTGGTGGAAATGAGGGGGGTGGGGTGGGGGTGGGGTCCCTTTCCCAGCTGTGGCCTTTCCAGCATCCCCAGGATCACGTGATCCCAACTCCGATGCTTGGAAACTGGTCCATATTTACCACGGCCAGTCGCCGTGTCCCGAGCTCGTGAGATCCCCCTTTTTTGCGACCTTTTGGGGAAGCCAGATTCGCTTAACAACCGGGTTACCAACTTAGCCACTGCAGCGATTCACTTAACAACCGAGGCAAGAAAAATTGTTTAAAAAAAGGGGCCAAAGCTCACTTAACAAATGTCTCCCTTAACAACAGAGGTTTTGGGCTTAATTGTGGACAGGAGAATTCCCAGAAGGCAAAGGGGTGGTCTGTCCGGAAACCAAGAACACAGCACACCTGCCTCCAGGTGTAAAACATCCATAGTCAAGCTTGAAGGGATGCAAAGTCAGGAAGCGGAAAGCTGATGCCGCTTATGTTTGCTATAAAAATATCTCTCTTTTTTTGTTGTTGTTCCAAGCTACGCAGCACACCAGCTCCAGGACGTACAGTGTCATTCTTCTTTTCTTTATTTTATTTTCATTTTTCCTTGCGAGCAGGTGCACAACCCCGGATTTGGGATAAAATCCAAATTTCAGCAGCGCCCAGCACTTTGCAAAAAAACAACAACAACAACAACAACACACACACACAAAAGCCACCTCTTCCGAGTAAATGACAAGTCTGACATCCATTTGGAAGCCCTGCCCCCTGGTGGTTGATCATCACATTACAACCAGGTGGCAGAAACGTGGTTAAATTCAGGTGAATGGATCTTAAAATAAAAACTGTTGCACGAACAGGCAGAGAATGACTCTTGGCAAAATGTGACACCAATCTCCTGCAGGTTAAAGCAAAGAAACTGGCACAGCAAGCCATGTTTATATATAGCCTGGCTAGGGAGAAGTTCTGTGAAGATGCCCTCCAGCACAAGTCCAAAAGCTGGGAAGTCAAAACTTTTGATCTCAGTGACCAACCCAAATTGGATCCTGAAACATTATCCTGGGACACGTATATTCACCTTCATTCGTAAGGAACATGCAGCTTGCTATTGTCAGGCGTTGTATGAGTGCGAGATTCTTTTTTTTAAAAAAAAATTGTATCAAAGGCAGACTTTCCAAAATGTGGCATAGTCTCCTTTATTGCCTTGGCAAATGCAATACATTAAAAAAAAACAGTCAGACTTAGAGCAAATTAATTTCCAGCATTCAGTTGTTTTGTGCTGCAAGATTTCAAGAGGAAACATCGACACTGTACTGGGTCTTTTTTAAAAAATATATATATTGACTGTTAATATGCACAGGTAATTTACCCGATTAGAAATCTAAACAGGGTAGAATAAGCAACTGAATCAAGAGATCTTTTGTCTATGCAGAGTGGAGAAAGCATCTAAGTCTGGACTTACAGGTTTAGCATACCGTCGGGCCAAAAATGACTTTTTGAAAGCAGCACAGCTGGTGCAGCCCTCTGCTAAGCAGGATCAGCCTTGGTTAGTATTTGGATGGGAAGCCAGTAGGAAATCCCAGAGCTTAGGCTGGATTGAAGGGATTGAAGGGGTGTGGGTTGCGTCTTTTCCTTTTATTCCCAGCACAGGTGCCCGTTTGCCCCGCGCAGGGGTGAATCACGGCTCAGAAGCCGGCGGACACTCTGGTGATGCTCTGCCAGCCCACGGCTGTATTTTCTCTGATTCACCAGCTCCCCGCCTGCTTCCCAGTTTCCTACCCTTGCGGTGACTCACGGTGCCTTTCTGCCAAGCCAGGAGTCCTGATGTGGCTATTATTAACTGCGATATTCTTAGAAGTTTCGCTCTCTGTCTCACGCGGGGGAGTGGGGGGAATCGGGACAGAGAAAGGCGATGCCCGAGGGGGGGGTGTCTCTTCAATTTCTGGCAACCTGGCCAGGGCCATGGGGAGGCAGAGGTGGCAGCCAGGATGCATGGGCAGTACAAGGGAAGAAGCCGGGCATAGCCTGGGAAGGTGAGAGAAGCTGAGATTCAAAGGAAAGCAGGGGAGCAACCGGGATACAGGAAGCAGATTGATTATTTATTTATTTATTTATTTATTTTGGTCCCTGCAACAAAACAGGCCCTTCCCTATTCTTGCAGAAAAAATTTCACGGATGTGTCAGTGAAGTTCCTCGGGGATGGAACTCACCAAACTTTTACCTGACTTGATTTAAAAACAAAGCAAAATTGAAAAGTATGATGTTGAGGGCGAAGGTTCGTTAACTGAGATTGTGGGTTGGTTTCCGAACATTTAATTACCAGGTTAGGTAACATTATTCAGCGGAGATTAGGGGATATCAGTGTCCATGTTCTGTTTAGGTATGATGTTATGAAGGAAGCAGAGAATTGGGAATTGTTTTCCGGGATCAAAACTATTACCTTTCTTTTTCTTTCTTCTTTCTTTCTTTCTTTCTTTCTTTCTTTCTTTCTTTCTTTCTTTCTTTCTTTCTTTCTTTCTTTCTTTCTTTCTTTCTTTCTTTCTTTCTTTCTTTCTCTTTCTTTCTTTCTCTTTCTTTCTCTCTTCCTTTCTTTCTTTCTTTCTTTCTCTTTCTTTCTTTCTTTCTTCTTTCTTTCTCTCTCTCTCTCTTTCTTTCTTTCTTTCTTTCTTTCTTTCTTCTTTCTTTCTTTCTTTTTCTTCTTTCTTTCTTTTACTTTTTGATTCCTTCCATCTCAGATTCAAGGAGCCTCCTGGGATCGCATCCCCGACTTCTCCCGTGCAGCTGCTCCACTTTGGAAGTCAATATTATTCCGGAGGAACTGCCAAGGGAAAACATTTCCTGCGACTGGGCAGAGCCAGCAGGTTCTTTTGTGTTGTTTATTCTCCCAAAGCGGGAAGCGTGACAGGTGGATGGCCAGCTCTGAGTGAGGGTGTGTGTGTGTGTACAGGTGTGTCTTCCTGGTCCAGCCTCCGGCCTTTGATAGACCTTCAGGATTTTGCCGACTGTTGAGTTAAGCTAAAATCGTTTTTGCGCAGATGTCTGAGCAGAATTAACGGAATCACAGAATCACAGAGTTGGAAGGGACCTTGGAGGTCATCTAGTCCAACCCTCCGCTCAAGCAGGAGACCTATACCGTTTCAGACAAATAGCTGTCCAGTCGCTCCTTGAAAACCTCCAGTGTCAGAGTACAGGTGCTCGCGACTTACAACAGTTCATTTAATGGCCAAAGTTACAACGGCGCTGGAAAAAGTGACTTATGGCTCATTTTTTCACACTTATGACCGTTGCAGCATCTCCGCGGTCACATGATTTACATTTGGAGCAGCTTGACAACTGACTCATATTTATGACGGTCGCAGCATCCCGGTGTGTGTGTGTGTGTGTGTGACGTGATCCCCTTTTGTGACCTTCTGAGCAGCAAAGTCAATGGGGAAGCCGGATACACTTAACAACCGGGTTACTAGTCGAACAGCTGCACTGATTCACTTAACAAATGTGGCAAGGAAGGGTCATAAAATGAGGCAAAGCTCACTTCACAAGTCTCTCACTTAGCCACAGAAATTCTGGTTTCCATTGCGGTCGTAAGTCAAGGACTACCGTAGACTCGTCCTCAAAGTGTGGGCTCAAAAAGGCGGGGAGCCTCCAGAGAATAGAACAGAACAGAACAGAATAAGAAATAAGAATAGAACAGAACAGAACATGAATTAGAATAGAATAGAATAGAATGGAATGGAATGGAATAGAATGGAAAAGATAATCAAACAACGAATCAGCGAATAGAATAAAAGAACAGTTATTAGAATTAGAACAACTTTATTGCCACTTTAAATGTACGGCAATCAGCAGGTATTAAAATGAGACTTCGTTGCATACAGCTCTCAAAGGGTCACCACCTCCAATATACACCGCATAAACATCACGATAAATAAATAAATAAATAGATAGATAAATAGATAAATAAATAAATAATAAAATAAATAAATAATAAAATAAATAAAAAAATAAAATAAAATAAAATAAAATAAAATAAAATAAAATAAAATAAAACAAAACTATGCATATACGCACATACCCACACATACCCACACGAGCAAGAGCTTCTCAAAGTTTTTTTTTTGGGGGGGGTGGCATCCCCGCATCGGACCGCCTTCAAAGGACCCCCTCCGGCTGGGGAGGGGCGGTTCTCTGGCCCCCTCCCACCCACCCACCCCCTTTGATAGCTGCCCGCTCCCTCCGGAGCCCTGGCCGGGAGCGAGGGAGGGGGGGCAGTTCCTGCGACCCCCGGGAGGGGGCGGAGGGGCGGCGGGGGTTCCCTGGACCCGCCTCGGACCCACCCCGGGCGGGGAGTCCGCCCCGGAGCTCCGCCCGCCTTGACGTGGCAGCGGCTGGGTAAAAAGCCCAGCGCGCCCGCCTCGCCTCGCTTCGGCTCAGCATCTGGATGGAGCCGCCGCTGCTTTGGCTGCTTCCGCTGCTGCTCTCGGCCGTGGCGCCGCTGCGCGCCCTGCAGCTGGACCGGAGCCGCCTGCAGTGGCTGGCCCGCGGGAAGGTGGAGGTGAGCGGGCGGCCGGGGCGGAGGTCCCGGCTCGGGGAGGGCTCCGCGGGCGCTTCTCCGGCAGGCTCTGCCCAGGTTGCTGCGCCTGAGCGCACGGCCGGGTCCTCGACTTATGGCCACAACGGAGCCCGGGCTTGATCTTGCTCAGGGTGACCCTGGCGGAGGGTGAGTCTGGGCCCCCCCGTTTTAACGACTTGTCTGGCCCCGGGTGAACCGCCGCAGTTGTGAGTCACGCAGTTGTTAAGGGGAACCTGGCTCCCCCCCCTTAACTTGGTTTGTCGGAAGGTCGCAAAAGGGGATGATCGCGTCACGCACGCACGCACGCCCACCCACCCAGACGCTGCGACCGTCATAAAGGTGAGTCGGTTGTCAAGCTGGTCCGAATGCAAACCGGCTGACCGTGGGGAACGTTGCGAGGGACACAAGGGTGAAAAAGGGGTCCTTAAGTCACTTCCTCAGTGCCCTTGTAACTTTGAATGGTCACTAAACGAAATGGTGTGAGTTGAGGATTGCCCGCACAATGCCAGGAGAAGCCGGTGGCCAGGGGCCCAGCCCAGCTGGTGCCCAGCTGCTGAACCTAGTGCCCCCCCCAGACGTGCTGGGCTTTGACGCCAGTCACCCCAAACCCCAGTGAGGGCAACTATGGGACTCAAAGCCCTGGGAGAGAGGCGTTGGAGCAGAACAGCTACAAGGGAGGGCATCTAGACGGACCCATTTCTTTCTAACTTCACTCATTTCCAGTCCTGAAGTAATCAAACAGACCAGGTTCAGGCATTAGGCGAAAGAAAGTTAACAACATTAACCCACTTAGCTGGTTTGAACGCTGTTTCTAGGTTTCTGACTGGCCTTTTTAAGCCTGTCATGTGTGAACACAGCCCAGGTGACACAGGTAGCCCTTGAGTTAACAACAGTTCATTTAGCGTCCCTTCAAAGTTACAACGGCAGTGAAAAAAATGACGCAGGACCATTTTTCACACAGCTGTTGTAGCATCCCCACAGTCGTGTGATCAGAACTCAGACGCTTGACAGCTGTCTCACATTTATGACGGTCGCAGGGTCCCAGGGTGGTGGTGGTGGTGGTGGTGGGGTCACACGACCCCCTTTTGCAGCAACAACTTAACAACTTTCACTTAACAGCTGGGTCACTCCTTTATCCACTGCAGTGATTCACTTAAGAGCCGAGGCAAGGCAGGTCGTAAAGTGGGGCAAAAGTCACTTCACAAACGCCTCGCTTAACAGCAGAAACCTTGGGGGCTCGGTTGTGGACGTAAGTCGAGGGCTACCTGTATGGTGGTGCAGCCGCCAGACCCAGGCTGACGTGGCCCAGACGGGGCTGCGGTGAAGGAAATGGGCGGAGGGGGCCAAACACAATAAATCAATTACATGCAAATTGCATAATTTCCTCAAGGGGGTTCTGAAAATGGCCTCAATTACTTTGCTATTGTTATTGAAGCAGTTGTTGATCTTGTCGCCTGGATCGCTCCAGCCGGGGTAACAACTGCAAGGTTTGCTGTGGGTTAAGGCAGAGGCCCCCAACGTTTTGGGCACTGGGGACCGGTTCCGTGGAGAGAGTTTTTGTTTTTTTCCACGGACCGGAGGTGGTGGTGATGGGGAGGGCTGGTTTCGAACTCTGCCTGCATCCCTCGGATGGGGCTTTTGCTTGCTTGCAGCACGGCCTGGTTTCCGGTATGCTGCGGGACTGGTGTGGGATTGGGGACCCTTGGCTTAAGGCTTTCTCTTGCAGTCTGTATCCTACAAAAGCTGGATTCTCACAACGTGCTCAGCTGTGGTTTGCTAGGCGTGCTGGAATAAAGCCCAGTTATCTTACTTTATGTGACATTCTAGCCCTCAAAAAGGACAGAGCGCATTTTAGCTTAGTGTATCATGTAAACCTGCCCAGATGGCAGAAGTGTTCACCAAAAGGGCTGGTTCCCCCCATGAAATGGGGCAGACAGTGGGAAACCCACAGAGGCGGTGAAAGACACCAGATCAGCTCATTTCATCCATCCAGCCATTCACGGATTTTTACGCGCTCCGGCTACAACGCCAAGTGCGGGTACCTAAATTGGGAAATTTTAAAGGAAACCTTTGTTCTTCTGGTTGTTGTCTTCCCACTAATTGCATCTGTTAATAGGCTGGCTGTTAGTCATGGCGGAAAACAGAGCCCGCAGCGCGCGGGGAACAGGCTGTTTCAGGGGGGAAAGAAGAAGAAGAAGAAAAAAAAGCAGGCCTTGGCAACAGTGAATTACAACAGGGTGTAAATTGCCAGGATGCAAAGACACCAGTGTGTTGGCCATGGGAACTGGAAATGAATTAGAGGAGAGGTGTGTGGGTGGGCGTTGCTGGGGAGCGTTGTTATTCAAAGTGTGCTCTTTAAAATTTTCCTAAAAAAACAACAACGGTCCAGGCAACCGAATCCCTTCTCTTGTGTGTGTGTGTGTGGGGGGGGGACTCTTTGTGGCACAAAAACTAATCCAACCAGTTGAACAGGGATGTCCCTCTGACCGTGGCTCAGAAACACGCTTTTGATGGTGCTCTCTTTCCCCCCCCCCCCCAGAGCTGTGGAGGATGACGCTTGAACCGTCTGCCAGAGGTAAGCAACTCTTCGGATTGGCTCCCCTTTTCCCTTGGACCACCCGCTTCCCCACTGGAAAACCTCGGGTGTGGGTGTGGGCCAGCTTTGTTCAATACAAAGTTGGACGTCCTGCTCGTGCAGGAAACACCAGCCACCAGCCCGCCCCCTAACGGCTGATACCTCCTTTTTTCCCCTCCCCCTAGGTAAAGGCCTTTATCAACGAAGACCTGCCTTTGTAGTATCCTTTGCTGAGTTTTTAGCCAGGCTTGCCTTCTCTTGGCTTCGTCCGCTACCTGGACGCGCTGCCTTTCCCGAATGAGGCTCACCGAGCCTCAAGCCAGGGGACAACTCGCTGTGGGACAACTGAACAATTCGATTTAAGGATTTAAAATAAAGAGATAGGTTTAAATTTTTGCCGTTCACACGTCGTCCTGTCCCTCCTTTGGCATCCTTTCTGCTAGGATTCTATTCCACCGTTTTTTTCATACTGGCGTGAACTCTTGTCCCGCGGTGAGTTGCCCAGCTCTGCTAGACGGGGGGGGGGGGCTCCACCCAGACCCCTCCCCGAGTTAGTGCCGAGAGCAGTGCAGGTGGAGGGAAAAGTCGGCGTCCTCTTCCAGCGGCAGATACGGCTCCTTAACGCTCCACCTTAGCCACAACATGGACCTGAAGTACCTGGCTGGAGCGGACCCCGAACTCATCCTGCTTAACATTAAGTTTGAAGAACTTCAGGTGAGAGGGAATTATTTTATCCTGTTTGTTTTTATTCTGCGATCAGGCACTGCGGTCATGAGTCTTTGTTAACAGTCACAGGTTTATCCAATCTGGATAAGATGCTGCTCATGTGAGCATTGTCTAGAGGCAACCCAGCTGTCTCGCCGTGGTTGTGGCCACAGGATGCTAGTCCCTGCAGATTTGCCTTTTTAATTTGCAGAGAATCCCGTTGAGTGACATGACCCGGGACGAGATAAACCAGCTGATGCAAGAACTGGGATTCTACCGGAAAGAAACGCCGGACTCGCCTGTTCCCGATGCTTTCCAAATGGCGCCTGCTAATTCACTGCCACCGGATGTGGAAGCAATGAAGAACAGACGTGTGAAAAAGGGGGCGGGGAGTCCAGACCTATAGAATTCAATGTGCTTTGTTTGTGAAGGGTGCCTCTTTGGAAAGAATGGGAAGTCTCGGGGCATTGGGAATATCTAAATTATCTGCAACTATGTAGATAAGATCTCCTGTGGTTCACCCAGGGTTGAATTGTGCTGCTGGAGAAATTAACATTTAGAGAAGATTCAAAGGGGAAGGAAAAGGTGCAAAACAAAAGACAGCCACATATATGCAACCCCCAGGCCTGTTACAAACAGCCCTTGACTTACGACCACAATCGAGACTGGAAAAAACATTGTTAAGCAAGTGCAGTTGTCAAGCAAGACACCCAGCTGGCCGTGACCTGTGACTTTCCCCGCCGGCTTGGCCATTTGCTTTGCTCGTCTGAAGCCGGCTGGGAAAGGTTGCGAACGGCGATTGTGTGGCTCGCAGGACACTGTTGAGGGCAAGCCAACAACCAACAAATCACAACAGCCCTGGTAACTTTGAACAGTCGCTCCACAAATGGTCGTAAGCGAAGGGACTGCCTGTAACTCGGGACGAAACTGACTGGAAGAAGCCTCAAGGGATTCCGCCCTTCACCCCAAAACGGGCACCCTCGCACAAGGCACCACACCAGGGGCCGCCCCCGTGACCAGCACTTTCCCTCCAGGTGTGCCTCACCTGTGCAGGACAGGATGAAGCCCTCCGCAGAAAGCTGTTGCTGCTGAGGGCGGATGGACACGTCCTCTTGGGCTGGGGCGCTCAGCCTGGTGGGGAGCAGGTCGCCGAACCCCAACTGGTTTAGGATAGTCACAATAAAGGTGGCCTCTGTCAACCGGCATCTCGTTTTCCTGCAGACTTTCCACTTGCTGACACTCCCTGCCAAACTTTTACCGCTTGATCACAGGCCCACGTTTGGAAATCCCTTTACCCACCCACCCCCCCGCTCCTACAAAAATCAAGGTGGCTGGCTAGTTGCTAGATCTGCCGAGGGGGTGGTGGCCAATCTTCAAACTGAAGTCTTGAACGAATGGAGACTGGTTTGGTTGGCCCAGCGTAGCCGGTTGCCGAGGGACTTCTAGAGCAAAGCCTGAGGGTTTGTACACTTGTGTTAAAACTCCTAGCTTTTTAAAATGAAAAGCCTTGCGCTTTGGAAAGAGAAAAGCTCACAAGCCGTCAGATAGAAAGAAGTTCGAATCCTGCTAAAGGTTAACTCACCTAACTGACGTTATTTGGGGGGGGGGTTTACCATTTTAGGGTGGCGTCCGCATGGCAAAGGCAGGGAGGAGGCAGGGACCACAATCCAAACATTTTATTGCCTTGCTGGTGCCGGTACATTCTTGTGGGTGGTGCGAGAAGGATTACAATCCCGGTGGGGTGGGTGGGTGGGGCCAGCCGTGCACAGGGACACAAACCATGGTCCTGCTTCCACTCCACGCAGCCCCAGGGACTGGCCTGCCCCACTTACGAGTCCCTCAAAGGAGTGGGCAAGGCAGCTTGTGGTGGATATGCCAGAGGAACAGCACCGTGGTGGGAACCCACAGGAATAAAACTCCCCATCTGGGTTCTCCTTGGTCACGAGAGGCAGGCAGGCAGGTAGGTAGGACCCCTGGCAAGAGGCTGATGGAGGCAAGTGGCACGGAAAGAGCCCCCCGGAGCTGGCACAGCACCCTCCCCGCCCCCCCATCACATGGCAGGGCTCGGTTTTGGGGGGAAAAAGCACTCCTCCTTTTAGCGTCTTCTTGCGAACCGGGGAAAGTGCGCGATTCCACGATCGACTGTGGCACACAAGCGCCAAAGGTTACCTCCCTGAAGACCGAGAAGCGAGCTAATTTGGGATGGGTGGGGTCAGGAGCACAGCCCCCCCCCCTCCTTTGCTTCCCACGCCCGGCTCCTTCACAGCCGGAAGCAAGCTTTCTGTGTCGAGAAAGGCGCATGCAAAAGTGAAACACACGGTGGCTTATCGGTTAGAAGTTTGGGCTTTGCTGGGTGGATGGAAAAGGCCACCGTCTCACAAGGGGGTTCTACACGCAGACCCCCGCTTGGCTTTCCTTCAGTGTGTGTGTGGTGTGTGTGTGTATGTCCCTAGGGATGAGGGGGAGAGGAGAAAAGCTGCTGCCGTCAAAAAAATAAAAAATAAAGTAAACCCACAACACAATAAGTTACAAGGGACGATCAAAAACAACCTTGGTATAAAAGCGGGTGTGGTGCAAGAGCGGCAGCCAAACCTCTCAGTGGTCTCCTTTCCGGGCTGGGCGGCCTCGCCCGAATGGCCAACTGCCGGCCTGCGGTGTGGGGGTGGTGGGTGGGTGGGAGCTGCTAGGGCCCCTCAAAGAGGTTCTCTGCAGGCAAGAGAGGAGGTGGGGAGCGTGGGGGAAGCTGCCCCCCCTCGCCTACCCGCCCAGCCTTTTGGGGAATGGGGCAGCCTGGGAAGAGGAGGAGGCGCCTACAGGTGTGACTGCCGTCGCTGAAGCTCGTGACGTCGCAGGTGGTTGTAGAGAGACTGGACGTAGGTGAAAACACACTTGGCGTCCGGCCGCTTCCCCATGATCATCATATCCTCCACGTCCACCAGCGGGACGCAGTCCACCAGCCTCCTGCAAAAGCCAAGGGACACGGGTTCAAATCACCTGGAATGAGCAGCTCCTCAGCTGGGACTGGGACAAGGATCCAGGATCCAGCTTGCCCTCAGCCCTGCCAATGGCGGTGGGCGAAGAAGCCATGCCCTTGCCGGGGTGTGTACTTCCGAACCGGACTCCCCTCCCTCAATTAACCTTCCTCCCCCCCCATTCTAATCCGCCGCCCACTCCCCATGACGGCTCTTTTTTTAGACCGTTGAATGCACTCAGTTTAGGAGGAGGGTGTCGATCCACGTGACAAAACTATTCGATTCGGCAAGGTTTTAGCACGGGTATCGGCTTTTCACCTGCCGAGGAGGGCCCAGGCACTCTGACAAGAGAGCTCACCATCCCTGCATCCTTCGCTGGAGCAAAACACCCCTTACAAAAGAGACAGACTTCTAGTCCTCAGTGAGGCTGGCTGACAAGTGAACTAACGTCGCAGTTTTAAAGCCATCAGGCTCCTTACGATTAGCCTTCGGAGAGAGGGAAACAGCCAAGGGCAAAAGGCAAAGCCAAGGACCAGTGGAATTAAATCCATAATCCCCAGCCAGAAAGGTGAAAACTCCGGGATCTACAGTTCTGCTGCTCGGAGGGCGCCAGGTTGGTGCACACCAAACAATTACAGGTAGTTCTCACTTACCAACGGCCTTGTTTAGGGACCATTTAAAGTTACAATGCTGCAAAACACTCCCCACCCCCAAGCTTTGCAACAGGTCCTCACACGTATGACCGTAGCAGTCCCGTGATTGTCATTTTTGCACACGTCACTGTCGGCTTCCGACACTGGGGGGAGCCGGTGCAGAAATGGCACGTCCCGGTCACCTGGTATCTCGCTTAACAACCTGCAGTGACTCACTTAACAGACTAGGAGAAGTAAGCCCGTCGTGGCAACGTGGTTTTCCTCTTACTGACCGTAAGGGGAACGCAGTCGACAGTCGCAATCGTGGCCACTAAACGAGGGCTACTCGTACTTCTGAAAGCACTTTGAATCTAGCAGTTATTTGTTTCTTCCCCCCCCCCCAAAGTGTAATCGATCACACTGACAGTATTTCTTTTGGGGGGGGGGAACCCCTTCAGGGAATTTGTACCCTGGGGTTTAAATCAGCAGGGCTGGCACCAAATAAAATAAATAAAGCTCCCCTCGTGCAGGTGGTGGGCAAGCACGAAGCCCCATTTGTGAGTGGAGGACGCACGCGTGTGCCGCTCGCACAAATGGAGCCGTGCACGTGGGCCTGCCACTCGCTCCCCTCCAGTGGGCACTAGCCCCCCCCCCAGCTGGAAAGGTTGAGGACCCTGTTCCGAGACCCTGGTGTGTTTCCCCCCCCCCCGTAAGCGTTCCAAGAAGGGAATCCCTGTGGCCGCTCCTTCCAAAGGAACCTTTCCTACTGTAGCTGACGGCCCTCGCCTCTCCTGGTGGTCTCCCATCCCAGGGCTGATCAGCCTGAAACACACCCCCCCCAAACAGGGCCATTTCAGGCCCCAACTCACACAAAGGGCAGCTGAGGGGGGAGGGCGAGAGAAGAGTTGATGGGCAGCCCCCCCCACCCCACTCCCGGAGGCAGCGGAGAAAGGCCTGGTCCAGCTCCAAGCAAGCCAGGATGCCCTTATAAAGCCATTGTTTAGCTTCCCAGCCTCCCAGGAGAGCGGAGGAGATACTATTAACAAGGCCAGCCTGAGTCAAGTTTTCCAGCTCTTCCAAGACTTATAAGGTCTGGGCAAGGCACCGCTGTGTGTGTGTGTGTGTGTGTGTGTGTCCATCACCTGTCTGGCTTCTGCCTTTGCCCGAGGCCCTGGAAGGTCAGGGCCTTGAATTCCCTCGGTCTGTGTGTGTGTGTGTGTGTGAGTGAGTGTCTTTGAGGAAGCCCCCCAGTTTCCAGGCCAAACCGCCTTAAACCTGGGGAACTCCTGCATTTGTCGCCCAATGCTTGCAACCTAGCAGCTGAGGGCACCCCTGGAGTGTGTGTGTGTGGGGGGGGGGGGTTTGCATCTCTCGCCTTGCATCCGCGGGGAAGCCCTGCAGCCCCAGCCCCTCAACACCCCTCCCCCCCTCGAAAACAAAACCAAAAACAATCAATCCCAGCAAAGAAGGAAAAGTTCTCACCGTAGCGGTGCAGAAAGGAAAGCTAAGACTTTTTCGTCTTGACCAGCCCTTTCTGAACTAGGCAGCGATAGAACTCCTGGATGTACGTGTAAACGCACTTCCAATCCGGCTCTCTCATCCGGACCATGTCTTCCACGTCCAGCAACTGCGGGCATTCTGCCAGGGTCCTGGGGGTGGGGGGGGTGGGGGGAGGAGGGGTCGTGGTGGAGCGAAGGGGGAGGGGAAGAGGAAGCCAGTGATCACAGCCCAGACAAATTTGGGGTGGGGTGGGGTGGGGGAAGAGAGAAGATAAGAAAGAAATCGGAGAAAAAGAAAGAAAGAGAGAGAGAGAGAGAGAAAGAGAAAAAAAAACACAAGATACGTAAATCCAGTTCACATACTCGGTGACGAGACCCACACGTGCATGCAACGGGGGTGAGCAGGCACGGACTGTCCACCATGCCATGCAAACGGAGCAGGAGGTATCGGGGTGCCAACGGATACGGGGTGGGGGGGTGGGGGGCTCATTCCTGAGTGAGATGCAGAGGGTGGGCCAAAAATCCGGACTGAACGGCCGGCACAGACAGACAAAAGACAAAAGAGAGGTGGAGAGGACAGGAAAGCCAGCGGGGTGCTCTTTGCGCTCCCTCTATATGGCGACGTATAGAAGAAGGGATGGGTCCCATCCTGCCACACCCCCTTGGGAATGGGCCTCAGCACGTCTGGAGCGCGCGAAGCCGAGAAAAGCGAGGAAGGATTCGGGGTGGGGGGGCAGCGGGGGGAGGGAGACAAGGCAGAAGCTGCACAGGAGACCCCTGAGTTTGGGCCGTGGGAGCAGGGCCCGCTGGGTCTGACAGCCCACTCCCTAGAGACCCTCGGCGGAGGAGAAGGGTGGACAGCGCGCCATTCTGCAGCCTGGAAACAGAACAGCCCCCCCCCTCCTCATCTAATTTCCCTTGAGACCCCGTTGGGTCAAGAAGCTGCAGAAGGTAGCAGAAAGGAAGATCTGGGGAGAGGGGACTTAGGACCCCCACAACGCACTCATACAGGCCCATCCGAGGGCCTGGGGCAGCGTGGATATTGGTCACGGGCAGCCGAGCGGATCTGTGCGCCCCCCCCCTGGTTCAGACCGGTTGAAGACCGGCGCCAGCTCCGTTCTGCCAGCCCCACTTTGTTCACAAGACTGCCGGACCCACCGCTGTGCCAGGGAAGGATGATAAGAAAAAAGCCTGGGGGGGGGGTCCCGAGCTGAAAGGGATGGACAGAAAAACAGCAAAGGGAAAGGAAAAAAAAAAAAGAAGGAAGGAAGTTTTCCCCCACCACGCCTTTCTCTGCCGGAGCAAAATTCCCAGGAAAGGCAAAGCCGAAGAAGCCGTGCCAGCCGCTCCGTAGGTCAAACAGGCTCTAGGACCCCCACCCCCACCCCCACCCTGTCACACCCCACACCCCAAAGCTGCAAGGGGAGCCCAGCCCGCGATGCCAGTCTCAGACAGAGGTTGCAGCTGCTTATCGCCTTTGGCCAATGATGCCCTCCCGCAGCCCCCTGCCCATGCTCAGCTCCAGGCAGCGATGCGTGCGCAACCCACCCATCTGAATGCATCCCGAGGGCCGCCCCCCCCCCCGTCTCACTCCTAGGGAAGGAACTTCCAGAGAAGCCCTTTCAGTGAGAAAAACATCCCAAGGACAGAGGTTTTGGGAATCCCAAGTCAGAGAAATCCAGGCGCACGGCAAAATGCTCTGGCTCGCACCGTATCCGTCCCAGAGGCCTCCTGGCGGCAGGAGTCACAACTGCAGGTGGGAAACTGCAGCGACCCAGCGCCCTGGGCACGCCGGCGTGCAGGGTTCCGTTTCTGAACAAGTAAGTTTCTAGTCCTTATGGTCGCAGTGGTATACGGGTGGCCCTCGAGTTACCACAGCTCATTTAGCGACTCTCTGAAGTTAACAACGGCACTTAGGAAAAAAGTGACTCGTGGCCGCCTTTCACGCTGAACGCCCACCGCAGCGTCCCCAGGGTCACGTGATCCAAATCCAGAGGCTTGGCAACTGGCGTGTACTTGCAGCAGTTGCAATGTCCTGGGTCACGTGACCCCCCCCCCCCCCTTTTGGCTCCCTTCTGACGAGCAAAGTCAAAGGGGAAGCTGGGATTTACTTAACAACTAGGGCCAGAAAAGTCGTAGAATGGGGCGAACCTCACTTAACGGGTGTCTCGCTTAGTAACATTAATTTGGGGGCTCCTGAAAAAAAGCACCCGTGGAACGACCGTGACTTGGATGACCGAGAATCTCCACAGACCTCTAGAACAGGAAGCAACCTCGCAGCTCTGCGGAGAATCCCCTGGGGAACTCTCTACCACTGCTAGGCCAGGGGCTCTTCCAGGGCCCGGCAAAGCCGAACGGAGCAGGCAGGGGGGATACCTACTCGGCTGCGGAGAAGGCCTTCTCGAAGTTACGCCTCCGGTCCTGGGGCGAGAGCTGCGCGTAATCAAAGGCCTCGGGGAAGAAGTTGTGGACGAGCGCGCAAAAGGCCATCCCGTCGCTCCAGCTGGAGGAGAAGTTCTGGATGTCCACGTGCTACGGAGGGCGAAGAGAAACAAGGACCGTCAAGAAAGAGACGGGCCAGGCGTGGCGGGGCCGGGGAGGTGGGCAGGCGCTCACCTCGTAGCCCCGGGTCTTGGCGCGGCACCAGTCCAGAAGCATCTGCTTGATGGTGTTGGCGTTGGGGACCCCGAAGCTGGAGGAGCGCTGGACTCCCACGCGGGCCAAGGCCGGGCTGGCGGGGCTGCAGAGGAGGCAAAGCACGCGTCTCGTGGCTGCTCCGGGGTGGGTCGGCTGGCCCAGCCCCTGCAGAATGAGCGCTCTCCGACGTTGCCCAGTGCGGTGGCCCCAAAGTGTCACTTGGGAGGGAGGAAGGAAGGAAGGAAGGAAGGAAGGAAGGAAGGAAGGGAGGGAGGGAGGGAGGGAGGGAGGGAGGGAAGAGAAGAGAAGAGAAGAGAAGAGAAGAGAAGAGAAGAGAAGAGAAGAGAAGAGAAGAGAAGAGAAGAGAAGAGAAGAGAAGAAGGAAGGAAGGAAGGAAGGAAGGGAGGGAGGGAGGGAGGGAGGGAGGGAGGGAGGGAGGGAAGAGAAGAGAGGAAGGAAGGAAGGAAGGAAGGGAGGGAGGGAGGGAGGGAGGGAAGAGAAGAGAAGAGAGGAAGGAGGGAAGGAAGGAAGGAAGGAGAGAAGAGAGGAAGGAAGGAAGGAAAGAGGAAAGGAATGGAAAGGAAAAAGCAAGCTGCTACATTTAGAAGAAAAACAAGCACCAGCTGGATGAAAATGGCCACAGCCTGGGCAGGAGGCGGCCTCCTTCGGGCAGCTTCTCGCGGTGGGAAGCCGGCCACGGAGAGTCCCTTAGAAATAAAGAGTTTTGCAGCCCGGAGGAAGTGGGTCCTCCAGGAAGCCTGCAAGATGTCAGCTGAAGGAGCCAAGCCAAGGTCTCCAGCCCCTTGTCTCTTTCCTTCCGGGAATGGGAGCAGAAGCCCTCGGGGAGGGAAAACATTCCAATCTCCAGACTCTGTCATTTCCTCCTCCTCCACCCCCCAACTCCCCCTGGGGTCCAGCCCCCTCACCTCCCGCCCTCCTTCTCCAGCTTCTCGATCATGGCCTTGCGCGCCTGCGAGGCTGACATCTTGGGCGTGGCCTGCGCCTTCATGATCTCCTTCTTCCTCTCCGCTTGGCGCCGCTCCAAGTCAGCTAGACTGCTCCCGGACCTGGGGCTCTGATCCTCCCGCTCGAAGATGCTGTGCCGAGGGGGGAGGGAAGAAGGAGGAAGAAAGATGAGAAACTCCAGGGCGAAACCGGGATTTCTCCCCCATCCCCAAGAAGACGAAAGCATCGGTTCAAGCTGCTTGGCGGGTTATCTATTCATTCAATTAAATAAGAATCAATTTTCTCTGACCTCCCCTTTCTCCCCCCCCCAGGGATCTGTGCAAGGTTTGGAAGGCAAATCATCCCAGGGGTTTTTTGGGGGTGGGTGGGGGAGAGACAAGAAAAAAGAGAAAAGCAGAATTTGGAGAATTCAAGCTCTGTCTTTTGGTGATGGGGGCCGAGAGCGGCTTGCACACGCTCGGCTGGGTGAACTGTAAAGCTGGAGGGCAGATGATGGTTAAGAATGCCCCTTTTTGCCTTGGTGTTTTGTTTTGATGCAAGTTATTTTTAGCCCGGTTCCTTCTTCGCACGTTGACGTCAGCTGCTTGGAGCGTCTTTTATTAAAAGCACGATATAAATAACACCAGAAAAGAAACACATGAACGGACAGCCCAGCTCAGCCCCAAGTCTTGCTCTGTTTTACCCAGCAATACATGTTACTGGCCCTTTTTCGTCCCTGGACTGTTTTAGGTCCCTTTGGGGGGGGGGCGCGGACAGAGGGGGCCGCCAAGTCTTGGGTTGCCCTTCTTGGCCAGCACTCGCGGATCACCCAGCCCTGGCCTGGAGGCTCCATCGCCCCGGAGTAAAATAAGATGAAAGATGATAAGATAGATAAGATGATAAGCTAAGCTAAGCTAAGCTAAGGTGGGATAAGTTAAGACAAGATAAGGCAAGACAAGATGATAAGATAGGCAAGGCAAGATAAGACAACATAAAAGAGCAGATAGATAAAGAGATAAGATCAGACAAGATAATAGGACAGATGAGATAGCGATCAGAAGATAAGATGATCCAATAAGATGTAAGACATAATAGATAAGATGATGCACTTTATTGTCGAAGATAAGATGATCGGATAAGATATAAGATATGATAGGTAAGGTAAGGTAAGGTAAGGTAAGGTAAGGTAAGGTAAGGTAAGGTAAGGTAAGATAAGATAAGATAAGATAAGATAAGATAAGATATAAGATAAGATATAAGATAAGATATAAGATAAGATATAAGATAAGATAAGATAAGATAAGATAAGATAAGATAAGATAAGATAAGATAAGATAAGATAAGCTTTATTATCATTTTTCACAGTGAGCACACTGGCACACATTAAAAATGAAATTTTATCCCCCCCCAAGAATGGCAGCCGTGCAAGACTCAAAAGACCCGAGGGGTGTGTGTGTGTGTGTGTGTCTTACCTGCCCACTTTCTTGGAAGACGAGGAACTGTAGGACTTGGTCTGGACAAAGGTGTTGCCGTCTTCTGGAAACACACAGGAAGAGAGAAAGAGAAGGAAAAAGACGTGACCTCAGGACCAACAGAAGTGGTTCTGAGCACCACTCAGAACGCCAGCGGTCAAATGAGGAAGGGGCACCTTCACTTTGCTGGTCCCACTCACCCCCACCCCGCCCCAAGCACCCCTTGCCCAAAGCAGGCCCAGCATATTTGGGGCGAAATCAAAAGGGTCAACGATTTCTGCAGAGGCTAATGATACCCCTCGCGCCTCCGAAGACTTTTCCCAAAGGGTTGAAAAAGGCTGGCCCTGCCCGTTCCTCCCCTCCTCTCCAGAAGTGCAAGGAAAGGAAAAGTTGCGTTTCCTAGTCTTGCCCCTCACCCAAATGGCTGAGATCTCCAAAGTCGTTCCCCCCCACCCCACCCCGCCCCTGGTTACAAAGCTGCCTTCAATCCAAAGGAAGACTTGATTGTCTAGGCCAGAGGTAGGCAACCTTAGCTCTTTTATGACTCGTGGACTTCAACTCCCAGAATTCCTGAGCCAGCTCAGGAATTCTGGGAGTTGAAGTCCACGAGTCATAAAAGAGACAAGGTTGCCTATCCCTGGTCTAGGCCGGTGTTTCTCAACCGGGGTGACTTTTAAGAGGGGCGGAGGTCAACTCCCAGAATTCCCCAGCCAGCAGGGGAGTTGACGTCCCCACCTCCTAAACCGCACTGGCTAGGGAATTCTGGGAGCTGACCTCCGCCCCTCTTAGAGTGGCCAACTTTGAGAAACGTTGCTCTAACTCCATGCCCCTCCACACGCCGGCAGCCTCTCTCGAAAAGAGGGGGGGGAAGAAAGAGAGAGAGAGAACGGGAAAACTTACTTCCCGATCTCTTCGTGTAGCTTGCCTCCATCGTGATTGTGCGGGACGCTTTGCTGCCATCACCTGGAAGAGAAAAATCAGCTATGGAGAGGAGACAGGGCTAGTTATGCTGGCCAGGGTTATTATATATGGCATTGAAAGTCTGAAGCACTGGGAAATTGTACAGTTAGGGAAGCATGTTCTGCTCCAGGCTGAGATTCCGGCATTCAGGTCCAGAGAGAAAAATTTGCCTATTTCTCAACTCAACACCTTAAATGCTGGCACTTTTGACGCCCCCGCTGGGATGGAGGTCCGAAAGGAAGGAATGGTCTGGAGGAGGCTTCAGCTGAAAGCCCCCCCCGTCCCGCCCCGGCCTGGCGTGCCTTAACTCAACTGTCCCAATGCTTGTCCTGCTGTCCAGATCGTGGCCGGGACCTCCTTTGGAAAACCCCGTCAGATTCCTTAGGGCTGCTGACCGCCCGCAGGCAAAGAGGCAAGGTCCAAACTTTCAGCCTGCTTTCGGACTGGTGCTTTGGGGGTCACGTTCCCCTCTGGAGATGGCCCAGGACAGCCCAGAAGGCTGGCCGGGAAGAGAGCAAGTGTGTTGAAGCAGCAGCCACCAGACCCAAGGAGAAAGAGCATTCGTCTGGCCGATTCCAAGAGCGGGAGAGGAAGGGGCTTCCATGAGCCCCTAAAGCCAGTGACGGCGAACCTTTTAGAGACCGAGTGCCCAAACTGCAACCCAAAACCCACTTAGGTATCCTTGGGTGCCGGGTGGGCGTGGCCCATTGGGTGGGCGTGGCTGCGGTGGTAACGGCAGACCGGGTGGGAATAAAAAGTTCAATCAATAAATTCCAACTTTCCAAGATCTTTTTTTTTTCCCCGCGAGAAGTTAAAATTGATTGATTGATCGAACCTTTTTTTTTTTTTGCACACGGCGGCGGAGGCCTAAAGCGAAAAGGTTTTATAAAACCCAGCTGAAGGCCTAGGACTGGGGCGACGGCACCCGTGCCCACAGAGAGGGCTCTGCATGCCACCTGTGGCACGCGTGCCATAGGTTCAGCACCATGGCCCTAAGCAGAAGCAGCCCAATATTTGCACGACCACCTTCCCCCCCCCTTCCACAAGCCCACCCCCGCTTACTGGACTGCACGAGGTGCTGGGTTTTGGTAACCGTGCTGACGGCCGAGCCGTCCGCCGACGTGCTCCTCTGCTGGGAGGTGGTCTCGGTGGTGTGAGAGCCCCTCTTCGCCTTGGACTCCTGCAGCCGCTGGTTCCGCTCCTTTTCCCGCTGGTCTGCAAAGGGGGGGGGACGATTATTCAGCAAGCAAAACTTATTTGGCATTGGAAAGCTGTTGTTGTCACACACACCCCCACTCCCTCACTCCAAAGAGTGTTGGGCAGCCTGATTTCATGGTCTCCTTGGTGTCAAGATGGGGTGTGTGTGTGAGGTTCGTCTAATCTCGGGGGGGGGGCAGAGACAAAGATGAGAGGGGCCCAGAGACCCGTCCTCCTCCTCCATCCCACCTGGCTAACTTGACATAGGGCCCTAATTGAGCTTGGAATTATAGTCATAAATTGTGGTGGTTTTCCAAATGACCGCACCCGATTTTATCACCCTTTTTTTTGGTGGGTGGTTGTTAAGCAAACGTGGCTGTCGTTAAGTGAATGTGGAGGACGTTGAGCAAACGCGGCGGCCGTTAAGCAAACGCCGTGCTCGCTAAGAAAATGCTCTGGTTGCAAAATGAAGCCGTTTGGATCAATGGGCGCCGATGGGCCAGGAACCAGAGGAAAATGCCAGAAACCCACAAAAACTGCCCACAATCGCAGTCTTGAGACTGCCGGGCACTGCAAACAGCTGTCAGTGCCAGCTGGTTGCCAAGCAGCCAAAATACCATCCCGTGACTGCACGGGGGGCGGGGGGGGAGTGGGTAGGGGGAAAGTCCTGAAATGGCTCATAAGTGTGTCTGCCATAACCCTGACCAGCTATTGAGCAAGCACTGCCTGTATTTATGCTTATAAATCCAACGCAGGTAGAGTCCTCGACTTACAACCGTTCGTTTCGTGACCATTCAACGTTACCTCGTTTCCGCTGGCGCAGATCCCGCATGGCTGCCCGGATCAGCCGTCGCTCCTCAAAGTCTCTTGTCTGGTCCAGCTGCGGAGACAGAGCTGGGGGTGAGAAGCGTAACCAAGCTGGGTGTGTGTGTGGGTGTGTGTGTGGGTGTGTGTGTGGGTGGGTGTGAGGCACATATTTACACGGGAAGAAAGGCAAGCTCGGTAGCGGCTAGTGAATTTCCCCGAAAATAAGACCGGTCTTATATTAATTTTTGCTCCAAAAGACACACGAGGGCTTATTTTCCGGTTAGGTCTTCCTTTGGGGGGAAATACGGTACTAAATGCGTCCGTCTGGCTGATGACCTTAACTGGGGCTTATTTTGGAGGGCTGATATTATACGAGCGTCCTGACCAAATCACGCCAGGCCTTATTTTCCGGCTGGTTCGTATTTCCAGGGAAATAGGGTTAGGTACCATCTTATCCAATACGTCTTCTTCCTCGATTTTGCTCAGCGCTTCGGCGCTCAGCCGGTCTGCCTTTGGCTCTTCTTGCGCTTTCCCCTTCTCCGTCCTGGTCAGCGGCGGCGCCTTCGGCTGTCTCGGCAACTCAACTTCCGTCTGAAACGACAAGGCGGCACGGTGAGGCTGGACCGGCCGCTCAGCCTTCCCGGTGGGACATCCGGATGCAGCCAGAATAGCATGGAATAACAGAGTGGGAAGGGACCCTGGAGGTCTTCCAGTCCAACCCCACCCCCCACCCCTTGCTCATTTTGTCCCTAGCTAAGTCAACATGGCTGGAGGGATGCTCGCTCCCACCAGGGCACAAGGCTGCCTCTGAGGATGCTGCGGACGGGCAAAAGTTTGCCACCGTTCTGGATGGCTTAACACAACGTTATTTGGGAGGTTCTCAAGTAGAGACTGGAAAGCCATTTGTCAGGAATGGTAGAGGCTCTCCTGATCAAGCGCGGGGTGGGGTGGGGTGGTCAGACTACAAGACCTCCAAGGCCCTTACAACTCTAAACATCTAAACATTTTTCTTAGACCCAAAACGAGACGGCATGGAGACCAAAACATACGATGAACCGTTGCAGGAATTGGGAGAAGGATTAGGGGTGACATGATAGCAGTCTTCCAATATTTGAGGGGCTGCCACAAAGAAGAGGAGGGGGTCAAATTATTCTCCAAAGCCCCTGAAGGCAGGACAAGAAGCAACAGGTGGAAAACTAATCAAGGAGAGAGAAGCAACCTGGAACTAAGGTGAAACTTCCTGACAGCGAGAAAAATTAATCCGTGGAGCCACCTGCCTCCAAATGTTGTGGGTGCTCCAACACTGGAGGCTTTTAAGAAGAGACTGGACAGCCACTTGTCTGAAATGGTATAGGGTCTCCCGCTTCAACGGAGGGTTGGACTAGATGACCTCTAAGCTCCCTTCCAATTCTGACATTTTATATGTTCTATATCCGTGGAACCTCAATGCCAAAAAAAATTTTTTTAAACAAGTTTGCTTGTTAAAAAGCTAATTTTCAAGAAGGTGAATTCCGCAAATTCCATCCTCTGCGATCTTTTGGCATTTTAACAAGCAGGTGGTGGATTTTCAGGAACCGGCTGTGCTTCACTTAAAGGACAACTGTCGTATCACGCAAAGCACCCTGCGGTGGGGTGTTTTTTCAGGAAGATTAAAGGGCTTAGTGGCAAGCTGCTTTGTGATCAGGACTCAGAGCAGGCTTGGCATCTCCAGACAGCACCCACCCCCCGCCGCCCCCAAATGGTTACGCCAACTCCCTGTCGGCACAATCCCTACACAACGCAAAGGCAGGACATCAACCAGGTGGGAAAAAGGCCACAAGGGCCGCTGCAGAAATGGAGACAATCCGCCAAAACCTGCCAAGCAAAGAGGCCGAATAGCCTCCAAGGCCTGGCACTGCTCCTTCCCAAACCAGGCGGCATGATGGTACAAGCTTATTATAGGCCAGTGTTCCCTGGCTAAAGAAGGCCCTCTTTGCGGCTTCGCAGAAAGTTATTTTTGGCCCCCTTCAATCCATTCAGCAGGAAAAAAAACACAGAGCAAGTGCACAAACTCTTGTGTTTTATTGTCCTTTTTTTTTGTTTGTTTCCCCCCTCAAGAGCTGCTGGTTCCTTCTTTCCGGCAAACCTGGGAAAAAGCATCCCCCCCCGCCCCCCCATCTTGCTTTCCAAAGGCCAACCCACCCCCCTATCCTCAGGGTTTCTGCACATAGACCTTGAATTTCCACGAGTCCCACTCCAGCCCCCTTCTTCAGCCATTTTGCCAGCGTTGGATCACAACACACACACACACACACACACACACACACACACACACAAATGCTGCCTGGGGATCAGGGTCACAGACCCCCATCAATCTTCTGGAATAGCCTAGGTTAGGGAAGACTGTGCTTAGGGGGTGAAAGCAGAGAAGGTCCAATTTAGGGAAACGGGAAGAGGGGAATCCAAGGGCTGGCCAGGACGAACACTGGAATGGAATGGAATGGAATGGAATGGCGTGTGTGTGTGTGTGTGTGTGTGTGTGTGTGTGTGTGTGTGTTGAACTTTAAATGGAACTAAAAGGCCCCCAACACCAACAGCCATCTGAATGTGGCTGCCGGAGCAGAATAAAGCTGAAATTCTTGGGTGGAAGTCTTCGGGAGTTTCTGCTCCCTGTGACTAAGACAGACTTTTCCTTCTGCCAAAGAGGGGAAAAGTGTCTCAGATTTCCAGTCCCAGATTTTGCTCCCCCCACCTCACTCCCCAAAACCACTACAAGTGGTACAACTCTGACACCGGAATACACACGTTCTAAAAAGGACTTCCGCATGTGGCGCTTGGGAGGGAAGGAGATTCCCCCAAAAGTGGAGGCTGAGGTTGGGGGGGGGCTGAAGGGCAAGGAGCCCGGGTCAGCCGTCCGGAGGCCCCATCCCACTCGCTCCTCCCCTGGCCAGAGAGAAGGGTTGGACTAGAAGACCCCCAAGGTCCCTTCCAACTCTGCTATTCTGTGTTATTCGGGGCGCTCTTCTCCCCCAGGAAACCCCTTCTCCACACTCTTTTTTAAAAAAAAGGTACAGCAAGGAACAAGGAGGACCCGAGTTAAATGCCAAAGCGCTTCTGCTCAGCGGTCCAAAGATCCAAAGGGTTTCAACAACATTCTTCCTGCTCTCGCTCTCTCTCTCTCTGCTAGCCAGAGATCCAGGGTGCCGTTTGCTCCGAGGCCAGATCACGTCGCTAGATGGATTTGCTTTAAGCTGCTTCATTCCAAAAGGTAGATCAGATTCCCGTTATTTCTTGCTCTTCCCGCTACCGGATTTGTTAGCCAAAGGTTCTGGAACCCAAGTTTGGTAGGAACTCTGGGAGCTGAAGTCTCCAACCGTTTGTCTGAAATGGCATAGGGTTTCCTGCCTGAGCAGGTTGGACTAGAAGACCTCCAAGGTCCCTTCCGACTCTTTTCTATTCTGTTCTGTTCTGCTGTATTCTATTCTATTTTCTATTCCATATTTTACTCTGTTCTATTCTTTTCTGTTCTATTCTATTTTCTATTCCACATTCCTATTCTATTCTATTCTATTCTATTCTATTCTATTCTATTCTATTCTATTCTATTCTATTCTATTCTAATTCTATTCTATTCTAATTCTATTCTCTTTGTTATTCTATTCTAATTCTCATTCTATTCTATTCTATTTTCTATTCCATATTCTATTCTATTCTAATTCTCCATCTATTCTGAAATGGTATAGGGTTTCCTGCCTGAGCAGGGGGTTGGACTAGATGACCTCCAAGGTCCCTTCCAAATTTATATTATTATTATTATTATTATTATTATTATTATTATTATTATTATTATTATTATTATTATTATTATTATTATTATT
Organism: Vipera berus; assembly: GCF_964194415.1. Lineage (NCBI taxonomy): Eukaryota > Metazoa > Chordata > Lepidosauria > Squamata > Viperidae > Vipera > Vipera berus. Next base: position 12,216,946 of record NC_138217.1, on the reverse strand, counting down.
ATTATTATTATTATTATTCTATTCTTTCTGTTATTCTATTCTATTCTATTCTATTCTATTCTATTCTATTCTATTCTATTCTATTCTATTCTATTCTATTCTCATTCTCTTCTATTCTCTTCTACTCTATTCTGTTCTCTTCTCTTCTGTTCTGTTCTGTTGTCTTTTCTGTTCTGTCTTCTTTTCTCTTCTTTTTCCTATTCAATCCTTGAAGCGTCCAAGGTTGAGAAACTGCTCTAACGTTGCCCCCTCCCACCATTTGCAAGCCTGACTCTACAGAGACTGCTAGGATAAACAGCCTGATTTCATTTGAATGAAACCAGCCTCTATTTTTAGGATCCCATATTTCACCAGGACCTGTTTTTTTTTCTCGGTAAGGAGACACCAGCACGGCTGAACTATGCCTCCCACCCCGGGTGCAGAGGAGGACACCCCCCCTCAAACTCCCCAAAGACAGGAGTATCAGGACTGGGTTGTTGTTGTTGTTGTTTTTCCCACCCCCCCTTCCCTTAATCTCCCCCTCCTGCCTAAACATAACAAGCGATACCATGTAATAAAGCAGTAAGATTTTACTGAAACCGCTTAATTTCCGGAACGCCTTTCCATCGGCACCGAGCGTGTTCATCTCCCACTCTGCAGCGGACTTCGTTTATGCCCTTGTTTTAATGTTCATTAAAATTTCTTTTTGGGAGGGGCGGCCCTCAAAGAGTCCCGGGATTCAGGCTTCTTCGGAGGAGGAACCAGGACTGTGGCAGAAGCATCCTGTTCCTTCTTCATAGCAAGAGAGCAGGGCCAGCCACCCCCTTCTGCTCCCAGGAGAAGTGGGTGGGTGGGGGGCGCGAATAATCCTTCCTCAAAACTACTTGCTGCTCTCCTCAGCCGAGGGGTTCCCGGGCCTGCTGTTGTCGCTGCTGCCGGACAGGTGCATTTCAGAAGGCTTCCCGGTGCTGGCGGACGTCGGGGGCTCCGCCACCGGCTCCTTGGCTGTCTCGGTGCCCTCAACGTGGGTGGACGGATCTTCTGACGCCAGCGGCTTCGTACCGGGCTCTTTCTCCTGTTTCAGAAACTGCCGCAGCTTTTCCATGTGCTGACGCAGGTGCTGTTGCTCGGCCCGCAAGGCCGTGGCCTCCTGGCGCAGGTTGCCGATGGCCGAGACCAGCATGGCCACCACCCGTTTCGCCTCTGCCACCCGCTGCTCCAGCACCTGGCGACAGGTCTCCGTCTCCTGAGCAGCTTCCGGCAAGGCCAGGCCCTCAGGCCCGGTGGCGGACGGCTCCTGCCGGCCCTCCAGGCCGGGGGTGGGCACTCCAGGCATGAGGATGACAAGCCGAGGGGCAAACAGAAAAAAAGCCGTTCGGGGTCGGTGACAAAGCTCCCCTGGAGTGCGGGTCCGGCGTCCCGAGAGAAAGTGGACACCCGTCTTCTCGGCTGCCTCGCTTGATCCAGAAGGCAGGACGGGTGGGCTGAGTCTGGACGCCACTGGCCAGCTATTCTGGTCGCAGAGAAGCCCTCCGTCCTGGGTGGCGTCCCCGTGACAGACAAGGACAGAGGGCTGGACAGGAGCCAAGGGACCCGGCTGGTAGAAGGGGAGGGGGGGAGGGGGTGCTGGGCCTGTCCAGCAGGAGGAAAACTGCCTTCCTTTGCAAAGGGCCCGTTCCCTTGCAATGGCCCTTTGCAACTGTTGTGGAGAGGTGAGTGGCTCGAAAGAGTTTGGGGGGGAGAAGGACCCTCTGACATGGGGCTGGAAAAGAAGTGGGGTGGTGGTGGTTTTCTGCCCCCAGAACTTCAACCCAGACAGGTTTGAGCAGCAGGTAAGGGCAATAAAGTAACCAGAGACAAAAGCGTCAGCGCTCAAGACTCAATCTTATCTGCCGCACTTGCACAAAAACCACCCAGGCCTTCTTGCACAAATATAGCTTCCCCCAAGTCACAGGAGACCAGCGGGGTCTCGTCCATTGAGAAAAAGCTCCTTATGGCTAGTCAGAAGATTCTACAAAGCCAATTAGAAAAGAGAGAGGGGGGGAGGAGAGAGGGGGAGAGAGGGAGGGAGGGAAGGAGAGAGAGAAAAAAGAGGGAGGGAGAGAGAGAGGGAGAGAGAGCGAAAGAGAGGGAGGAAGAGACAGAGAGGGAGGGAGGGAGAGAAAGAGAGAGAAAGAGAGGGAGGGGAGAAAGACAGAGAGGAAGGGAGGGAGAGAGAGAAAGAGAAGGAGGGAGGGAGAGAAAGAGAGAGAGAGAGAGAGAAAGAGAGCATGTGCAGTGTTTATGTTTAACAACATACATCTGGTGCTCAAGAGTTGCTCCCCTGCCTTCCAGCCTCTCCCACCCGCTTCACAAAAGCCAGAATCGGAGGCTAACGGAGAGAGACAGACTCACCTTTGCAAAGCTGCTGCTGGAGCTGCCATGGCTGGAGGTGGTGATGCGCAGCGGGGAGTTCCGCAGTCCCAAGGTGAGCTCTGTGGGTTTCGGAGAGGAAAAGAGGTGTGAGAGACGTCCCAAGAGGCCACTGCAAGGAGAGAGGCTGGCAAGAGACGAGATTAACCAAATTTGGAAGTAGCTGCCCGGGATTATTGTCTCACAGGTCCGCACGCACACAGACACGCAAAGACTTTGTAAGAGTTTAAGAGGCAGGTGAAGCTCAAAAGTTCCGGACTGTTTCTCCAGATCAGCCCAGCCTCCTCGTAAGAAGGATCAAGGGGATGATGGGTTTCCAGGGACGCAACGAAACACGGTTAATCTCTCTCAAGCGTTCCAGACTGAGCGGGATGTAAATCAGATGGCAAAAGCAAATGGGACTGCCCAGGCTGAGAATTTTTAATTTTAATTTTAACTGGGGTTTTTATTTTCTCTCAGGGTTTCATTTAATCTTTTTTAATTGTTTTAACTTTTGTTTGGATTTTCTTTTAAATACCCTGTAAACCGCCCTGAGTCCTTCGGGAAAGGGCGGTATATAAATCTAAATAAATAAATCTAAATAAATAAATGGGAACAAACCCCCCCCAGACCAACCCCTCACCCCAGACACGCCACCATCAAGGAGAAGCCTGCATTTTCAACTAGATGCCAATGCCCTTCCGGCCTCCCAAGCTGCAAGAGTTGGCTGGGAACGATGAGAGTTGTAGTTCAGGGCACATCATGCAAGGACAGCTGGCAAATTTGTCTCCAAGCCAAAGCCAGATCAGTCACAACCAGGTTCAACCTGAACTGAAGAGTTAACCGCTGGAACATACAAGGCAGCCGTGCAACACAACACAACCGTGAGGAACATGTATGTCAGCGTCATGTATTGGTCAGCCACCATCGTCCACAGCCTTTTCTAAACCTAGATTTAGCCTGCTCTAGATTTTGGAGATGGAGCGAGCTCTATCTGAACAATGAACGTCTTCTCGGCTGCAAAAGGAGCCAATGCCAGGATTTATTTATTTAAAAAAAAACTTTCCATCCAGTTAAGTTGATAAACATCAGCCTGGCCCCGTTGCGTGCAGAAGGGATTTCACCCAAAATAGGAAAATTTCCAGCCTCTGGGACCTCAACTCACGCAGAAACCCAACGGCCCCCAGCCCCGCCAGTTCGCGGCTAACTTTTCAACCTGTCCCTGCTCTGGGGAGGGGCAGGGGGTGTGTGTCTCACTTGCAGCAGCGCAAGCCCACTCCCCCACCCCGGTCGGTGGCCTGGCTTTCAAGCGTGCTGGGATCAGCCAGATGTGCAGAGCAGATGTGCAGAGGAGGAAGAAAGGATCAAATGGAAGATGAGAGGCAAGGAAAGGAAGCAGCAGCCAAGCTGAAATCTCAGCAGGTGGGCATGTATCCCTCCTCGCTCGGCGGACGTTCACCTGCACCGCCTTTCTTGGTAAGATAAGGATAGATGCAGAGCGCAAAGGCCAATCAGTCTTAGCATGGCCATTCCCTGCCTATGGGGGGGTTCGTGTGTGTGTGTGTGTGTGTGTGTGCGTGTGTGTGTGCGTGCCAGTCAGTTTGGGCATATTTGGGGCAGGGTCACCCAAGCGCAACCCAAATCCAGCTTGGCCCCAAGTTTGCTCACACCATTCTCTGCAAGCCAGGATGGCCAATCTAGCATGTTCTTGGTACTTCCCACCAATTAGGAGGTACGTACAGTGTACGGGGAGAGTCTCCAGGTGCAGCTCCATTTTATCCAACCCCCCCCCTCCCACTCCTGCAACTCATTTCATTATCCGCTCTCTAGCCCCATATCCGCAGAGGGAAAGAGGTTACAATCCGCTCCCCATTCTAAGGATCCTGGTTCCTTAGGAAGGGAAGGGAGGGAGGGAGGGAGGAAGGAAAAGAAGGGAGGGAGAAAAGGAGGGAGGGAGGGAGGAAAAGAAGGGAGAAAAGGAGGAAGGAAGGAAAGGAGAGAGAAAAGGAGGGAGGGAGGGAGGAAAAGAAGGGAGGGAGGGAGGAAGGTAGGAAGGAAGGAAGGGAGAAAAGGAGGGAGGGAGGGAGGAAAGGAGGGAGGGAGGGAGGG
>NC_138217.1:12059967-12207467 GCF_964194415.1 Vipera berus | reverse complement strand
AACTAGGAGAAGGCTACCCTCTGGTGGAGAAAATGGGGAAGAGCAAGTACCAAAGACATGACTCTTCTCCAACAGGGGGCCCTCCAGGGACCGAGGGACCAGAGTAGGCAGGCAGGCAGCCCTGCCTTGGACAGATGCCAGGCTGGCAGCAGAATCCCTGAGAGACTCCACAGGGGAGTATTCGTACCACTTTACAAACCCTTATAAAGACCACACCTGGAATACTGCATCCAGTTTGGGGCAGCGCTACCGCCCCAAAAGCGACCGGAGAGGGCCAGCAAGGAGGATTTACCGCCCAGATGAAAATGTCTCAGGCCTCGGGGAAAATCCGATGCCCCCTAATTGAGGGGGACCCTCCTTGCCTTCTCCTCCTGGGATAAGCCTTTGCCACAGCACCCGTTTACCTGCGTGTTTCTATCCCCTGCAGCGTGTTCATCTTGCTCCTTGGATGCCCGAGCCGTGTCGGCGGCCTTCCGGTTATGAAACTCTTTCCCCGCCAGCGTTGCAGCTTGAGAGAGGGAATAGGAGCCGTTTCAAGCAGGCCGGGACCATTTGGAGAACCTTGCTTAGAGACCGTGGTGATCCAGCGATCCCTCTCCAAGACTTGACACTCCTCACCCGTCCTGGAAGAGTCCGCCCCCACCCTAAGCTCTGGGGGCAAACCCAGCTGGGCCTCTTACCTTCAATTTCTTCCGCGCGCAGCTTGCGGATAGCAGCCCGGATGAGTTTGCGTTCCTCGTACTCACTGGTTCCTCGCAGCTGAGGAGAGAAGCAAACTCAGCAAAGGGGCAAACGGTTCGTTCCCCCGCTTTGCGGCCCATACGCTGATGAGAGGCCTGGATCCGTAGGCCAGAGCAGAGGTCCGAGCACGATCTTGGTGGAAAACAGCAGTAGCACTTAGACTTATATACCGCTTTGGAACGCTTCACAGCAGAGTTCCCCAACGTTTCTGGCTGTGCGGACCGGCGAGAGCGGGGAGGGAATGGTTCCGCACGAGCAGCCGGCAAGCGTACGGACGCAGCTCCATCCGTGTGCCCCCCTGAGCCCCCACCGGAATGTGGAAGTGCCCGCCGGGGCTCCTCCGGAATCAAGAAGAGCCTCCCCGTAGGGGTCAGCCCCCTTCAGCAAGGACCTACCAAGCCGGTCAGCTCCTCCACATCCTGGATGGTCTCCAGCTTTCTCGAAAGGGCGTCCAGAGACTTCTGCTGCCGCTGCTCCTCCTCTCGCTGCCGGGACCTGAGAGGAGACAAGCCAGAGAGGAGCGTCACCCGGACAGACGCCCCGGACTCTTCGCCTTGCCTGGCAGCGGCTGCCTCCCCCAGGGAAGACAGAGAGAGAGAGAGAGAGAGCTGCTGCGGTCGGGGACAAGGATCCAGGGCCATCAGCTGGCACAAGGCGAGGGGAGGGCACCGAGAAGGGGGCCCAGGCTTTCCCCTCTGCTGGAAAAACAGGTGTTTGGGGAGGGGGCGGTGTTGGAACCAGCGTGGGGCACCAAGATGTGGGGAGGGGCGGAGGGGGGGCTGGGCTTGTTTGGATCAGCTGCAACTGACCCGGCTCTTGTGGGCAGGGGAGGCAAACCAGCCCCTCGGGGTGTGTGTGTGTGTGTGTGTGAGATGGGTGGCACACCCAGGTAGTCCTTGACTTACGACGCTTCGTTTAGTGGCTCTTCAAAGCTACATCACGGAAAAGGGCGACTTAGGACCGCTTTTCACACTTACGGCCGTGGCGGCATCCCCGCGGTCAGGTGATCAAAATTTGGCCGCTTGGCAACTGGTTCGTATTGACCACGGTTGCAGCGTCCCCCGAGGGCTGTCTGTCTATGTCACGTGACACCCCCCCCCTTTTGCGACCGTCCGACAAGCAAAGTCAAAGGGGGAAGCCAGAGTCACTTGACCAAGGTGTGACTCGCTGAACAGCTACAGCGACTCGCTTAACAACGGTGGCAAGGAAGGTGGTAAAATGGGGCGAAGCTCGCTTAACCGCTGCCTCACTTAGCAACATAAATCTTGGGCTCAGGTGTGGCCGTCAGTCACTTCACAAACAAACAAAACGCTTGGGGAGGTTGGCCCAGGGAGGTTGCAATCCGAGAGAAGTGGGGGGTGCAGAGGGAAGCAGCCCCCCCACCCCACCCCCGCCCCAACTCACCTCAGCCGGTTCTCCTTGTTCTCCTGTCGCTCCGTCCGGAAGCGCTTGGATGCCAGCGCCTCCTCATCCCGCTCCAACTCCTGCCGGCGCAGCTCCCGGATGGCCGAGCGGATCTGCCTGCGCTCCGTCAAGTCCAGAGTGGCCTCCAGCTGGGGGGGGGAGGGAAAGAGAGCAAGAGGAGGGTCATTTGGGGACGGGTCAAGGGCATTGCGGAGGCCGACCCCACCCAGGACAGGCACGCTCCAGCCTCTCTTTGGCCACCCCCGGCGCCAGGCACACAATGGGTGCAGTGTGAGGTTTGCACAAAGTGCTACTGTCCCTCCGGCTGAGCCCTTGTGCTCACCCCACAGCCGAGGGGTTCACACACACACACACCCGTCCCCCGGCTTGGCCTGGGCCCAAAAGTCTCCTCCACCTCAGCCGGGTGCCGGCTACGTTTGCGCCTTGCAAGAGAGGGCAGATGCCTGGCGCTCACGACCTGAAACTCTCCTGCTTTGCTTCTGGGACCAGGTTGAACAGTCCAGAATGGTCCAGAGAAACTGTGATCAGCTGCCTTCAACTCAGGGCCACTAATGTTCGCATCGCTGTCCGCTGCCTGGGTTCCCAGCTCCCGCTAAGCCACGGCTTACGGATCGCAGCGGATCTTTGCAGGATCCAATCTGGGACTGAAGGTTTTTGCCTTCCGAGCTTTTGGACTCCAGCTGGAGGCGCCCCCCCCCCCATCCTCGGGGAGCTTGTCTCTAGCCAGAGAGAAATTCCCCGAGGAATTGCAAGCAGCTAACCTGGCCTTCCCAGAGGCAACGAGACACGGGCAGATGAGACTCCTACTTTTTGAAATCCAGAGCTCGGGGGAGGCAGAAAGCAAGGTGCGTATGTGCCTGCGTGCAACTGTGTGCATTTGCACGTGTGCAAGTCTGCCCACGAGGAGGGGGAGGAAGAGGTGAGCAACTGCCCTTTCAGCAGCCCTCCTTCTGCAGAGGGCGCCACTGGCAAGGCAGAAGCATCGGCCCCATCATGCTTGGCCGAGATCTCGGGGCGCCTCGGGGCTCCGAACTGTACGGGAAGTGGACAGGAATTTGCTCAGCCAGCCTGAAGGAAGCCGCTGACAGCTCTCCTTCCCTTTGCCCGGGCTAGTTATCGCAGGGTGACGGATACGGACGGGGCTGGAAACGCACAATTTGTAGTTGCGAAAGCCTTCGGAGGCTTTATGAGGCAGCAGGAATGTGTTGATTCTATAATGATAAATGTTGACGCTTTCCAGATGTGCTGAGCTAAAACTCTAGGTGGCAGAGTCCAGACAAGCCAGACCCAAGTCCTGCAACCGTTCTTTATGTGGCCTGCTTCCATTGGTCTCAACCAGGAAGAACTTGGCAAACATCTGGCGGGCGGGTTCCTTTGTTGAACAGCTGTGCTGTGGGATCAGGAAGAACCCCCCCCCTTGTTGTCTTATTAGCCTCTCATCAGAGAACACCCCCACCCCCACCCCAGGCTAAGCCATCAAGTGGTTTGCAAGGCAGCTCATCTTGCGAACCAACCAACCGAACACGGTAAGCGGGCAAAGCAAAATGACACCTTAATTTTCAGAGGGACTAGCACCTTGCACGGACCCAGTCGCTGGAGAAGTCTCTGCGGCAAAAAACAGGGAGTCCTCGGCGTACGACAGCAGTTTGAGCCCCAACTCTCTGTTGCACAGTGAGGAATTTGTGAAGTGGGTTTCGCCCCCCCATTTTACAACTTTTCTGGCCACACCTGTTACGCAAAATCGCTGCGGTTGTGAAGTCAGTCACCCGGCTGTTAAGCGAATCCGGCTTCCCCACTGACTTTGCTCGCAGGACGTCGCAAGAGGGGATCAAGTGCCCTTTGTTTCGGGAAGTCACAAAGGGGCTACAGGAGCCCCTTTCGTTTCCTATGTGCAGATAGTCCTCAATTTACAACACTTCGTTACAATGGCACTGAAAGTTACAATGGCACTGGGGAAAAAAATATATGTGAAACTGCCAGATAAACCAACGGGGTGGTGGTGGGGGTCTTTGGGGAGGGGGTGCCCAAAGGGAAAAGGATATGCAAACAAGGAAAGGGGGAAAGGAAGGAGGGAAAGCCAGCTGGAGGGGAGGGGAGGAAGAGAAGCAGTAAAAGAAGCTAAAAGGACGGAGAGTTTCTCCTTATATGGTCTAATTCCCTCGCAGCGGCAGCCGCGGAAAAGGGAGGAACTCATTCCAGTTCCAGAGACAGGAAGAAAACTTGCTGTCGGCACCCACAGACACACGCTTTTTTTTTTCCCACAGCTGGCTGGGGAATTCTGGGAGTTGAAGTCCACGCTTCTTAAAGTTGCCACGGTTTGGGGGGGTGGGTGAGAGGGGGGAAAAAACTGAACTAGCAGACGAACGCTGTAATGTGACCCCCGTCTGGGGGACTGTAGCTCCTCTCCTACTTGCCTCTCGTGGCCCAGTTGCTGGCTGGGGTCCATGGGAGCTGTAATTCCCCCAGCCAGCGCAAGAACAAGACACACACACAGCCCGCAATATTCTGAGCAGGACCCCCTTGATAGCCTTCCAGCTGGCAAGGGAGGGTGCCAGCGGCTTCAGGTCTGAACAGCGCCGGTCCCCTCCCAGGCAGGGCTGGGCCGCTGGAAACCTATTTTGGCACTCCTCCCCAAAGCACAAAGAGCGAGGAATCCGTGCCACGGAGCACAAAGGGCCCCTTGTGTGCGGCAGGCAGCGCTGCCTTCCCTCCGGCTGCTCTGAGGCCAGGTGAGCCCAAGAGAGAGCAGAAGGCAAACTCACTCTGCCCGGCTCCCAAAGAAGCAGAACTTTTATACTGGAGGAGGGAGGTGAAATGGAGGCTCCCTCTGTCAAAGTACACCAGGAAGGTCTTCCAACTTGGCCCTTTGACGACTTGTGGACTTCAACTCCCAGAATTCCTCAGCCAGGCACGAGGAATTCTGGGAGCTGAAGTCCACAAGTCATCAAAGGGCCAAGTTGGAAGGCCCCTGCGCTACACCTATCCAGTCCAGGTGGCCCTCGACGTACGACCACCATTGAGCCCCCAATTTTTTGTGGCTGAGCAAGACGTTTGTTCAATGAGTTTCGCCCCCCACAATGCAGCAAAATCAGAAATGCAACGCTGGCTCTCTGCGAGGAGCCCTTGGCGCTCTGTGAGCTGGCAGATGTTTCACGACCCAAAGGAGGTAACAGCATCAAGGCCAAACTAGGTAACATCATCTCTTAGCACTGAGGGCGTTACCTCCTTTGGGTCACGAAACGTCTGCAAGAAAAACGAGCCAGCTCGGAGAGCGCCAAGGACCCCGCAGTCCTCCTCTTCCTCCCGTCTGCAAACCCCACTCCCTTCTAGCACTGACGACGTTACCTAGTCTGGGTCACGAAACGTCTGCAAGAAAACAATCCAGCTCGGAGAGCGCCAAGGACCCCTCGTTTCAACCCTGAGCTACAAATAAGTCTCCTTTATTGCCTCTCTCTGTTGCAAGACGAAGACCTGCCGGACAGCAGCACCCGGCTAACCTCCGCCCTAAAAGTTTGGGCCCAGTTTAGTTGGCAGCGGGAATCCCCAAGAAGTGCCAAGTCGAGAAGCCTCCTGTAAGAAGCCCAGCCACCTCCTTGCCGCTCCAGAGGAAACAGCCTGGCCAGGTTTACCAGCGTCTGCTCTCCGTTGAGCCTCCACCACCTCCGAGCGTGCGCCACACCCTGCATTCTTTCGTCTCTCCTGCAGTTTCACACGGGATGACTTCAGCAGCGTGCCCTCCCCATGGGGGAAGACTTGGGATGGGGGGGGTGGAAATTCAACTTCAACCATAACCGTTAATAGCAGCTTCTCCATTTAGAGCGCCTTAGATGTGCCAGGTTTCAGCTGCCAACTTTCCAGCAAACGCTGGCCGAGGAATTCTACGAACCGCCTCCGAATAGCAAAAGGCAGAGTGGCAGTGCAGGGGCGACAGGCCAGGGTCCCCAAGTCCCAGCCTGGCCCACCAAGGAGCCGTTATGGCATGCAGAGAAAGCTGGAGAGAACAGGATAGTTTCTCGTTGGCCGGGCCAAACCCTTGTGGCAAGGAAGACGGCTTGAAAAAAAGGGCGCCCCAGACAGCACAGGATGCCACAGGCCGGGCGCGTTGACCTCAGTTTGAATTTAGGTCAATGTTTCTCAACCTCTGCAGCTTGACGAAGGGTGGACTTCAACTCTCGTGCTGATGGTTGGGGAATTCTGGGAGTTGAAGTCCACCCATCTTCAAGCTGCTTTTGGAAAAAAAAGTGCAGAGAAGAACAACTAAGATGATTAAAAGGCCCGGAGACTAAAACATATGAAGAATGGTTGCAGGAACTGGGTATGAATAGTCTAGAGAAAAGGACTAGGGGTGACATGATAGCAATATTCCAATATCTGAGGGGCTGCCACAAAGACGCGGGGGTCAACTTATGTTCCCAAACGCCTGAAGGCAGGACAAGAAGCAGCGGATGGAAACTAATCAAGGAGAGAAGCAACCTAGTGGAGCGGCTTGCTTTCGGAAGCTGTAGGTGCTCCATCCATCACCTGGAAGTTTTTAAGAAGAGACCGGACACTTGTCTGAAATGGTATGAGCAGGGAGTTTGCTTTAGAAGACCCTGGCTTTGATTTCAAAGCTGCTCCTTTAGCATTTCATAGGAGCTAAAGCGAGCAGGATTCAGCCTGCAATGAGGTGCGGCAATAGGAATAGAATAATAATAATAATAATAATAATAATAATAATAATAATAATAATAATAATAAGAAGAAGAAGAAGAAGAAGAAGAAGAAGAAGAAGAAGAAGAAGAAGAAGAAGAAGAAGAAGAAGAAGAAGAAGAAGAAGTAGTTGGAAGGGACCTTGGAGGTCATCTAGTCCAACCCCCTGCTCAGGGGGTCCAGACCAAATGGCTGTCCAGTCTCTTCTTAAAAACTTCCAGTGTTGGAGGCAGGTTGTTCCACTTGTTAATTGTTCTAACTGTCAGGAAGTTTCTCCTTAGATTAGACTAGATAACCTTTATTGTCATTTTTCCCCCCCTGTGAGCACAGTGGCACCCATTAAAAATGAAATGTAGTTGCTTCCTTCTCCAAGTGCACACGTACATAACACACACTTAAAACATACTATATAGAACATACGTATAGAGCTACGCCCTTACGTATAAGTGAGATATAAATATTAATATCAGTGTTAACAGGAAGCCTCCTCTGTAATCAGGGAAGAACGTCACGTGTCAACTGGATAAGTCACAGTGGCTGAGCTCCTGTCTCCTGTCCTGTCAAGGCACCCTCCTTCACACATACAGATCTCTCCTCCTTCGTTTCACAACTATTAGGGCCAGAGCTGAGAACTCTGGGAAGTGGAAACCACACAACCGAAGGGCGTCCAAGGTTGGAGAAAAGTCTGTTCTAGGCCACAGGTTTTAAGCCGCGACGGCAAAGTTTACACAACGTGCTAAGGCAAACTAAAAGCTTAGCCACTTTGCCCGAACTCTGCTCGAATGGCAGGAAAGCTAAGACGCCAGACAAGCCTGGGGTGGATATTTTTATTTTCTTGCTAGCGGGCTGAGTAAAGGAGCAATGAGGTGAGTCCTTTCCACTGACGAGTGATAAGGAGCTGATCTGCTGAAAGCCACCAAACACAACAGACTTCGCTTATTTGCCACAGCAACGGATTTGGACATCTCTGCCTTACGTAAAGAAGGATTTCAAAACCTTGCGAGAAGAAGTTGCAAAGTCTGCGTCCAACTGTGGAACCGCAGACGCACTGGTGGCACGCAGCAACTCACACGAACTCAAGAGAGAAGTCACACCAGGACTACACTCAAAATATAAACAAAGGTGTCTGTAAAAGAAAATTTGTGAAATCAAGACTGGATCTGAAAAGAGTGCAGTTCAAGGAGGCCAATGGGGGAAGGGGCTTTGACAGTCTCCCAGGGGTGCCCAAAGATTGACCTCTGCATTCATCCCCTGGGTTTCTGACAGCCAGGACTATTCAAGACCAGAAGCCGCTTTCAGTAAGCCCAGGCTGGCTGTAATCTGGATTAGCTATTTGTGGCTTAGCCCATTTTATGAATCCAGCTGGTTTGGTTACCTTAAGATTCAATCTAGTGCAAGAAGCCAGAAAGCAGGCAATCCAGTAATCCAGTGACAGTCACATATAAGATACGGTTTGCTTGCCTTTGGATTGGTACGTACTGCATAAGAACTAGGCCTGTAACGTGTAAACATTTGCAACAGGCAAATTTGCAGAATTTGATTAAGCAGCTTCTGTAAACTCATCCCAAGTACCCATCTCGAAGGATAATGGGTTCATGTATCCCCTTAAGCTCCACGGCTACTGATTTATTTATTTTTTTCCCCCAAAGCGTCACTGTCACTCAAAAGTCCCACTTAGCCGACTGTAAACTTAGCCTCAGCAGGCTGTTCAACGAATCAGGCTGCCGAACCCCTGTGCTTAATACACAGTGTGAACCCACCAATTTTTTTTTATCCAGAACCATAGAACTGGCAGCCCAGGACAAATTCAAAGTCGGTCCCAAGGGGTGGGAGGAACCGATGAGCCGAGATGAAAAAGAAGTGAGCAAAGTGGCCACAACATCTAGGCCTCCACCCACCCACAAACGTCGCTAGGCAAAAGGCGAAAGGGATCCTTCTCTTTTGCTCACGATCCCAAAGCCGCAAACCCGTCACTTCTCCAGAGCAGGGCAACAACATCAGGGGAAAGGAACTCACCAGTTTCCGCAGCGTCCCTTCGTCCATGCTCAGGAGCGCCTCTTCGGACATGCCGCCAGATTCCACCCTCGGGCCTTCTCTCCAAAGAAGCCGGCCAGGCAGAGAAAGGAAGGGAAGTCCCGCCAATGGCTAGTTCAGGATCAGAATGGATGGAGTTCTGGAAGAGAACAAGGCCCGGCGGGGCAGGCAGAGCAACCAAAAAAAGTCAACCGGTTCTCTCAGAGGCAAAGGAGGGGAAAAGCTAACCTCAGGAGTGCCAACACAGGAGGGTCTCCACCCCGCACCCACCCGCTTCCACTTCGAAGAAAAATCTGACCCCCCAGAAAGTTTTGCCCTCCCCGCCTGGCTCCTCCGCTTTCCAGGCGGCTGGCGATCAAGCCAGCAGATGATAAACGCAAAGCTGGAAAACCATCGGTGCTGGGACGGTAAACGGCTTGCTGGGATGCCCTAAGGATGCCAGGCTGGGTTTCCAGCCGTTGGGACATCCCAGCAAGCCGTTGGTCATCCAGGCCAGAGCCCCACGGTGACTTGGTTGCCCGACAGCAATCCGGGCGCCCACGGAAGTCCCTGGCATTCCTCTCCAGCAAACGCACCAGGTGATGAATGCCCAAAGACTCTGGAGGATGAAGGGTGCCGGAGTCGGATTAGAGAAATGAGACGGATCCAGCTCCCTCCGATCTTCCCCTGCCTACCTGGTAGCCTATGTGGGGCAGGGAGGGGGACACACAAGGCAACCATCAAGTGGAGGAAGGGAAGGGGGGGGGCCTGAGGGCCATTGCTTATACCGGCCAAAACTTTTTACCCCCAGTTCCCGCGATTTCTGTCATGTCCTGAAAGGAAAGCAGACCAGGGACCGGCCCCGTTCACACAAGGCATCGCGGTTTCTTCTCGCCCAGTGTGTTTTGTCACTCCAGTCCATAAGGGTTAGGGTTTGGAGTTGATCAAGTCTATTAAAGTGGCCCTGCAAAATAAACTAGGGTTCATTTCATGCGGGGTGTTTCCCCACCACCACCACCACCACCCCACGACTATGCCAGGGCAGATGCCCCCTCCGAAGCTTCATGATTGGATGCCACCCCGCAGGAAACGCTTAATCCTGGCCAAGGGCCGACACCCAAGCCCCGTTCAGCCGAGCCTTTCGCCCACCCGCCACGCGAGTCACCTGTCCGCGTTCACGTCCAACTGCCGGCGGAGAGCCGAGCCGGCCTCGCCTCGCCCAGCTGGGAAGGGCAGTGCCAGAGCCGCTTCGGGAAAACGTCGGCTGCATTCACACGAGCCTCTAAACCCGTGCAAGCAAACCTCCGCCCTTCTAGCAAGGGATCCTAGACTGGATCCTAGAGCAGGCAACCTTCCCCGCGCCCAGATCACCCACCCCGCTGCCACGCCGCCAGCTCCTCCCCCCCCCGCCGACCCCAATCGGGCGCCCCTCTGCCGAACCCCCTTAATCCGGATCAAAAGGGAGCTTCCGATCGCGCTCCGGGTCGGCTTCCACCTACCTCCCCCGGCCGCGCAGAGCCATCCACCCGCGATCCCGACGCCGCTCTGAGCCAGCCGCGCCGCCCGGACCCAGCCTTTGCCGGGGCTCCGCCCCCTTCTCTCGAACTAGCCAATGGCAGGACGCGCCTCCGCCCAACCGTCCCGGCCGCGCCCCTTCCCGCCCCGTTATTGGTCGGTTTCTAACAGCCGGCCCGCCTCCTTGAAGCTGGGCGCGTTTGGCAGGTTGGGAATTGTAGTTCCTGGTAGCGGCTGGGGCTTTCTTTGGGAATCATAGCCTAAGACAGGGGTCTTCAAACTTGGCCCTTTTATGACTTGTGGACTTCAACTCCCAGAATTCCTCAGCCAGCTTTGCTGGCTGAGGAATTCTGGGAGTTGAAGTCCACAAGTCATAAAAGGGCCAGGTTTGAAGACCCCTGGCCTAAGAGATAGTGTTGTAATTGTCTACAATTACAATTTGCTGCAAAGGAAGTCTGATGCTTCTATTTCTTTTTTTATTCTTCCTTTCTGTGCTTTTTCTTTCTTTTTCTTCTTCTTCTCTTTACTTACCGCTTCTGTTCTTCACTGCTTTGTGTTATGGTAGCGATTGTGCTTTTGTAAAACTAGGTAGGTCGTTGTTATGTTTGTTGCTGATTCTGAGAGTGAGGGCCGCAGTTGGCCAGTGTAGGGAGCAGCTAAGGAGAGCTCCAGTTACAAGCCGCCCCAAATAATTATGTCGCCTTTGGTGACCCTGGACTTAGGCTCTCCAGCCACTGTTTATTCTGTGTCTGGTGGAGAAAATGCATTTTTTTTCCCTAGCACGTCTCTCTCCAGAAAGGAAACGAAGGAGGCAGGAAAAGCAGCAACAGCCCTCCCCAAAAGCTGACATCAGATAACGTGAACAGAAGGCAGACGGCAAGCTAAACGATATCACCTCAGATCTGAATGAGACACCAGCAGGCGAGGGGAAGTCTAAAAACATCCTGGACAAAAGGAACAGTTCTAAAAAAAAACCTGCCTGTCCATGAAGTCTTCAGGACCTGAACGCAGCTCAAGGGGGGAGGTGCCTCTCTGCCTCTGCATCCCAGAACCAGTAGAGTCCCCCCCCCCACAGCACAGCTCACCTGGGGACTGCATTAACCCCTCTTCTGAGTTCCCACAATCAGACTAACCTAAAGTCTAAAGGATTGCCTTGCCTTGCTCCCTCTTTGGTCTGCTGCCCTCCCCCCATTGCTGAAATCTCCCCTTTTCCTGTGGGCCTCAGCCCCCAGCCCCCTTGCTTGTTCCCTTCCCTTTGTGCCAACGGCATCTCTAGACAGAGGCGGAAGGGGCTTAGTGAGGACCCCACTCTGGAACAATCTGATAAAGAGTATTATTGACCACCCCACAGAGAGGAGAGTTTGTGTTTTGGAAGGAACGAAGCCAATTCAGGCAGGAAAATATCTCCACCCTGGAAAAAGTCCCGTTAACTTTTTTTATTAGGGGCTCAGTGTACCAAAAGCTATTTTGTACAGCACTGAGACAGCACGCTGCCTTGGTAAATTATACCAGAACCTCTTGCTCCAAACCCCCACTCCTCTCTTACTGCATGCAAAGGCATCTTTCTGTTCCATTCAACCCAAACTAACCCGGTTAACCCCTTTCCGAAGTTCATACAATACAAAGAAGAGCAAGATCATTGAAGGGACTGGTTTTCCTCCCCCTCCCCCTTCCTAGAGAGTGGCGAATCCATACATTCCTCTTCTCGATTCATCTGAATTGTGTTTTGGTTTTCTGTGGAGGAAAATGAGTCAACGTTTAACTGGTGTGTGGTGCTTAAATGCTTCCATAACCTCTTTTCCTGGTGCTGGAGCATCAATGTGACCAGCATGCGTATTTATGCATGAAGAAGAAGTCCTGTTGGTGTGCAGTTCATCTGTGGACATGGAGCTGACTCTGCAGTCCCAGTCTGGAAATGTAGACTGGAAGTGCATTGCTGTAGTAACTGTGAGTGTTATTCTTTGATGTCGCTCACAGTTTTCTGTCTTCAAAGCCAATGGAGGTTACATAGCACCAGGTTCGCCAACAGCTGCTTATCAACAGCTGCAGCTTCTACTGTAGTTCCCCGGGCTGGATGTCAAATGGCCCTAGGGTTTCTTATGTGGTTGACCCCAAGGTCTCCTCCATGGAAAAACTCCTCCATGGACACCATGGAGCAGTTTTTCTCCACCTTGGCAGTTTGAAGATGTGTGGGAATTCTGGGAGTTGAAGTCCACACATCTTCAAGGTTGAGAAACACTGTCTAGAACAGCTGATGAGGCACATGGTGGTCATCCATTCTGATGATGTGTCCAACCCATCTCATCTGGGCTCTGATAATCAGAAACCTCAGGCTGAAGGACTGCACAATCCAAGATGGAAGACAGGGACTTGCCAACGAATGCCAAGGATGGAGAGAGCATGCACGAGAAATTTCTCCAGTTGTTTGATGTGCCTGCACAACAGAGTCCAGCACGCCCATTCAACAGGAGGGAATGAATAACCACGGATCTGTGGGCTTTTAGCTTTGTGGCGATGCGGATGTTGTATTGATTGAGCACACTAGTATGAAGCTGCCCCAGCGCCTGGCTGGCCTTGCTGATCTTGGAGTCAATTTCTCGATTGTCCAAACACCCATCGCTCAAGGTGATGCTTGCCAAGTATTTGAAGTTGTTTACATTTGTCAGCTGGGTGTCAACCACGGTGATTTTTGGTTTTATGAGCTTGGTATTTGGCACAAGCTGCAAAAATACATCAGTTTTGTTCAGGCTGAGAGTCAAGAGAATTTGTTCAGCATCAGCTGTAA
Organism: Vipera berus; assembly: GCF_964194415.1. Taxonomy (NCBI): domain Eukaryota; kingdom Metazoa; phylum Chordata; class Lepidosauria; order Squamata; family Viperidae; genus Vipera; species Vipera berus. Next base: position 12,194,299 of record NC_138217.1, on the reverse strand, counting down.
ATGGCTGTCTACAGTCTGAAACATCCATATGGACAAAATCTTTGAAATATGTTTTAACAGTTTGAAATAGCCATCCAGACAAAACATCTGGAGGATTAAGCAGCCTAGCCAACTTTAAGAGGAAGGGAACGTATTCGGCTTGACCATTTTCCCTTGGCCCAAGAAATGATTAAGCCAATGAAAGATTTCTGTTCATCAGTTTTCTAGAGCCCCCTTTTAGGCATTGTCAGGATAGTTAACTGAATATTTACACACACACACACACACACACACACAGACACCATTGCTTCTGTCTCCTGTTGGCTTTTGTTCTCTGTTTATTTGTCTTAAGTATTTTAAAGTAGCTTTGAAGAAAACTTTGAAGTCAGCCTCTCCAAAGAAGTGAGAGACAGACAAAACACAATCAACACAATATTGAAAAAGAGGGTCAGGGAAGACTCCTTAGGTTAAGTGTTTCATTAATCAAAGGCCAACTTGAAGGACTCCATCCTACTTGGGAAGAAAGAGAGAGGAGCAATGAAGTGGATCCGTTTTTTTAAAAGAGTTTGGCCAATATATCCGAATTCATCTTTTTCATATTTGGCCACCACAACTCCAAGTGCGGGTCTTAGATGACTGCAGGTTTCATAATGTGGCGCTGGCCCAGAGGGTCACCCAAAGTCTTACACCAACCAGGAATCAGTGCAACTGAGTGGTTACAATTGGTTAGTAGATCAGAAGGCAGTAACAATTATGGTGCAAGTGTTACTGGACTTTCTCCCTGCCCCTTCTTCTGGGCCAGCCTTGTCCTCCAGGCTGGCCATCCTCGTTTATAGTCTTGTTGGTGGACAAAGAATTCCACTTAGTGGGACACAGTTGATCCTGCATTCTCAGAAGCAGGAATCTGATGCAAACTTTATGGAAACCCTCTACCTCTGTCAGCTTATCTGAGGCTGAAAGTCTGGCAAGGTGACAAGGACTCCTGGGGTTTGCTCACCTGCCACAGGTGAATGCCTCTCCCCATCTGATAAACATCAGGTCCTGCCTCCCCCTGCATGACTGGACAACTGTCTGCTAAGTGCTCTCTATCCAGGGGCTGAAACTCCCCCCCCCCCGTTTGCAAATCCCCCCCCCTCCGTGTGATTCATCCTTTAACAGTCTCCGTTCTTAGCTGAGCCATTAGAACATTCTGTATGTTTGCTGGTTTGCTTCAGTAATCAACGGTAAATTTCTTCCAGACAATGGCAAAAAGATAGTTGTAGGTCTTTCTCCCCAGAGCCTTTGCTTATTAGCTTGGGCTTTGGACCCCAGGCTAATAATGTATTTTTTTATTCAGCAAATGTCCTCAACTTACAACAGTTCATTTAGTGACTGTCCAAAACTACAATGACACTGGAAAAAGTGAGCCATTTTTCACACACTTGCAGAAGACACTTTCCTGCGTCAAGTTGGCCGTGCAATCACAGCTATTGGCGCTCATGAATTCCCCATCCCCTTGCAGCCTCTTGGCTGTCCCTACTTCCAAATCAGAAAAAGTTGCCTGGAAGGATCACCCCCTTTGGGGGAGCTGAACGAAAGTCTGGGCAGGCAGGTGGTTTTATTTAACAGTGGAAGTTGTGAGCACCCAAAGATCAGTTGCATAATTATCGAAGGGACCGAAGGGTCGGAAGTTTGAACCTGGGTTATAAGTTGCAGAAAAGTAGATCCTCAGAACCCCAACCTCACGAGCTGAGGACTAACTATTCTGCTTTTGCTTTCTCGTTCTTGCTTTAGTGTTTCTCGTTTAAATATATGCAGGCATGCTAAGTTGGCTGGGGAATTCTGGGAGTTGAAATTCACACATCTACAAATGACCGAGGTTGAGAAATGCTGCTTTAGTAGATGATATCCTGGTGTTGTTGTTGTTGTTTTTTGCACTAGGCCAGACCGAGTAGTACGGTTTTTAGTGCATGGCGCATTCAGCATCACTCTGGATTGGGTCCCTGTTTACAACCAACTCTGGGAAAGATGCCTCTTGTATTTCACTTGGCTGGACTGCTTCCTGACCATCTTAAAACAGCCCAGGCAGCTTTCCATCCAAACATTTATATTAAAAGCTGCTTCCATCGTTCTCCGTCTGCTGTGCCAAGTCACAATCCCGGGGAGTGGGTGTGTGGGTGTGTGAGTCTTTCCAACTGTTAGAACGATCCAAGCTGGTTTGATCTTTGGCCTCGCCCAAAGTTCAGATCAGGTCTCGCCCACCACCCCATTATGCACCGAAGGCTAACCCAGCATTTCAGATAAGTTGTTTCTCTGTTGTAGATTTGGACAGAAAGGAAACGTGTGTGGTTAAAGAGAAAAGTTGTTTCTGGAACGAAAAGCAAACATGAAACATGGCCTGGGAATTTTGCTCCCCTGGGCCGTGCTTTGCACAAAGCCCCAAATTTGGGTGTAAACCTGAATCGCGATATCTCCCCTGGACACAGGGACCAGCCTGGCTGAGATGTAGAATTGCCCACCCCTTTTCCTTGCTGACTCCAGTGTGGGGCAAAGTGGGGATGTCTCAGAATGGTTAAGAAAGCTCTGGAAAGGCTGCCCCACTTGACCCCGATCATTTCTCATGACTAGGACATCGATCCTAGATTCCCATACACATTAAACCCTACATTCAGGTTAGCCAGCATAAGCAGTTGAGTTTCCCCGTTAAGATTGAACATATTTGGAGGGTTTGAAGGATTGCTTAACAGGGAAACGGTGAAAGTCGCTTCTCAAGTGGAAGACGTGGACAGCTAAATAAAAGCAAGCAACAGCACTGAGACTCCTATTGCTTTACAGCCCTCTCTAGGCGGTTTACGGAGTCAGCACATCGTCCCCAAATAATTTGGGTCCTCATTTTACCGACCTCAGAAGGATGGAAGACTGAGTCAACGTTGAGCTGGTGTTGTCTGAAAACGGGCATCTCCACAAAAGTTTTCTGAGCAGATCATAATAATGGCAGCAGCTACCCTTGGGACTAAGTGTGCATGATCACAGATGGCTTCGGATTTAGAGGGAAAAACGACACTGATTTGACTTCATTTTATTGTTTGTGCCTGCATTATGTTGAATTCCAATATGGTATGCTCACTCCCCCTCAAAGTTCTCACAATTCAACCTCCTCTTATCATTTCATTCCTATTAGGAAGAGTAGTATGGCTCTAGTTCTCTCCTCTAACTTTTGAACGGCAAAGTTGTCTGCTGTGTTCTTCAGGACCTGTTTGATCTCCCATTTGGTGCAGAGTTTGTCTCCCAGTTGTTGTCAGGGTAGCTAAAGTCCCCCATTACTATGGTGGTTTGTTTCCTGAACACATTATTAGTAAAATGATTGGGGAAAAGCTCGTTTATTTCTTCTGCTTGAATAGCCTGTAGCGCACACCTATGAAAAGAGCCTTGGTGGAGCAGTGGGCTAATGCCTCCTTAAGTAACACCAGCTGCCTGCAATTAGTGCAGGTTCGAGTCCCACCAGGCTCAAGGTTGACTCAGCCTTCCATCCTTCCGAGGTAGGTAAAATGAGGACCCAGATTGTTGGGGGAAATAAGCTGACTTTGTAATAATGCCGCTTGGGTGTGTGTGTGAGAAAGCCCTAATAAGCAGGCATATACATAGAATGAAGGCTACTGCTAAGCTTGTAAGCCGCCCTGAGTCTTCAGAGAAGGGCGGGATATAAATGGAATTAAAATAAATAAATAAATAAAATGTCATTCTTTTCCCCCCCTTTTATTTCAGCCTATAAGCATTCATAGGAGGAATGAGAGAGAATATGAGAAAAGACCAAATCAGAGGGGAAGGAAAGAAGGTTCAGGCTGTCAATTGAAAAGCAAAGTGTGACTAGATGTACATCATCAAGCACTTATGCAAAGAATGTTGTGAGGTTGCAAAGGCACCAAATTCAAATAAGGATGTAAACATTGCCTGGTTGGAACAACATCTTTTACTTCCTGTAAACGGGAAGCCATCTGTGATCATTCCCATTTAGTCCAAAGGGCAGCTGCTAAGCCATTATAGTGATCTGCTCAGAAAGCTTTTGTAGAGATGCCACTTTTCAAACAATTCCCCCAGTTTTTGATTTCTTGATTACCAGCATCATCCAAAGGCTGGCTTCTCTTCAGTGATACAATCTCCAAACGAAGCAATGGGAAGAACTGTGGAACAAATCTATTCAATTTACAAAAAGTTATCACTTAATCGTGCCATTCATCCATACAGCAAAGTTGACACACTTTGCCTACTAACCTAGAACTAAGGAGAAATTTCCTAACTTGTCATGGTTTGCCTTCAGAACACTGGAGGCTTTTAAGAAGAGACTGGACAGCCATTTGTCTGAAATGGTATAGGGTTTCCTGCCTGGGCAGGGGGTTGGACTAGATGACCTCCAAGGTCCCTTCCAACTCGGTTATTCTGTTATTCTCTCATCTTCTCCCATCCTCTCCTCTCCTCTCCTTGCTATCCAGACCTATTGGATGGCATCAAGCTGCATCAAATTTTCATGAAGCAAATTTTAGCAGACTATGATATAGTAGCAGCAAACAGCTATCCTAAGATATTAGAGGGGAAAAAATAATAAAAGATCTTCCAGCTATTTGTGTCCAATAAACTGTCAGGTGACTCATTAGCTGGCAAGCTAAGAGCGTCATTTATTTGTAATCTTTGCCTTACTTAGTGCCTTGAGTGTTATTAATGAAACATCTCTGTAAGCAGAGGGGAGATGATGGCTAATATAAACTCAAATGCTCACCGTCTTGGGATAGCAGAATTGTTACTGAGAATCTGAGGCACGGACCAGGCTGATGCAAAACAATTTTGTATAATTTCTGTTCAAGATTTTTGAACAGATCAAAGATAAACATAAGTATAGAAATTGAAATTTTTTAAAAAAGGGGCAGATTAAAAAAGAAAAAATTGAAAGTGGTGATTTCTGATATTTGTTATAGCAATTGCATAGAAACTTAAGATCATTTCTCTTACGTTAAAATTACATACATAATTAACTTCTTCTCTTACCCAAACTTTTTCAAGGGGCAAGTCCAAAAATCAACTCATTTCTATTCATGTTCAGCAAAAAGTCCATAAAGAGATTCCAATATTTTATAAAAGTATTCATTCTCTTATAATTGATCAAACAGGTTATGTTATATTCTTATCTTTTACGCAGTATTCAGGATTAGTAATCTCAGTTTAGTTTTGAGATGTTATTGTAGAACCTGGTCTATTGTATTCTTCTGAACAAGATGCAGATATACTTCTTACATTTCTTGATTTTTCATTTCTTCCTCACACATTGATTTTTTAAGGTTTCAACTACTCTCTGCTATTTTCTCGATTGTTCTCATAATTTCTTTCTCTTTTGAACCCAATAGCATCACACTGTCAAAGTCTTTTTTGATTTTTTGGCTTAATGTTTTTGTCCCATTCATTTGTATTGCAGATTCTTCAGATATTTTTTATTCCATCTTTTTAATTTGTATAGCCTCCCTGCTCATCTGCAAGACTCTTCCAATTCTTTATTCAACTTTTTTCAATGTGTAGACATTTTTCCATCTTCTCTTCCAAAAAACCCAAATCTCTTTTTGACAAGTCACATTTTCTCTAAGTCCTCAAACATCCCAAAGTATCTCTGATGCAAACCCCTTCTCTTTCATTTGCTTTAAGCATACTCTTCTCCCTTGTGCAACCAGGAGTAAAACAGGAGATCCCCTCTCCCTTCTCTGCATCCTTATTTCTTTGGACTCAGTCTGTAGTTCTGCAGTCAGAGGGTCTTTCACAACCTTCAGCTATGGTATCTCTTTGCTTAACAAAGCTAACCATTTCTGTTCTGTGGCAAATCTAAGCACTCTTCTTTCCCACCCAGGTATATATATTGTTTCAAAAATACTTTTAAATTCAACTGGCCCCTTAGTTCATTTTAAACTTTCTTACTTGAAAATCCTAAGCAGCTTTTTGCTTTTTATTATTTTTAAATCCTTGCCTTTCTTTTTTTAATCTTAATCCATAATCCTGGTTGAAGGAATACTCATCGGCTGGTATTGTTGCTCTCTTGCTTGGAAGATCTTTGTAGCTTTAGGTCACATCGTGCTTTGGAAAGGATTTGAGGATTTGGGCAAAGGCAGTGTCCTTAAACAGGCACTGCTGAGGCTGTGAGGTCATTGTTTCTTCCTTGGAGCCTGCTGTTCATACATGAGGACCAGTGGTGAGATTCAAATAGGTGAACAACCAGTTCTCTGTGTGGATGCGGCTTCCAGAAGTCCATTCTGGGCCTGGGTAACAAAAAATTAGCTACCGATTTGGCCGAAGGGGTGCGAACTGGCTGAATCCCACCAGTGATGAGGACCCTTGCAGGGTACTACAGATCTTCTCAAAAGGAGCTGCTTCTGGAGCACACATGGGTATCTCTTGGCTTCTCCTTGTCCAGAGAAGCTCCACTGCCCTGCGCTTACCACCGGGTCACCAATTTTCACATCCACGTCATCTGTGCAGCTTGGAAATGCTTCCGTTTTCCATTTTATCCATCTGGAAGTTACTTATGCAACTTTTAAAAGAGGAGGAGAACTGTCCAAATCCATTTTCATTGTGGGAGAGCAGAAATTTCACTGGAATTAACTGCATTAATTGATAAGCAGTGGCAGAGCATTGCCTACACTGGAGAGGAGATCTCCCATGTGAGACTACTCTGGTTAGACCTTATTTAGCTTTTGAGCTCAGAGGAGGTCAGCCAAGGGTTGAGATGATGAGCAATACTGTAAAGCAGGAGATAAGATCAACAGAGCAATTAAAATTTACAAGAAGTTAAAAATGCCTAGGTAAACAAAGAAGACTTTTGCTTGCAATCTTTAGAAAGTTAAAATATAGAGGCCAAGCCAACATCTTCAGGCAGGACTTGCTCATTTGAAAGTCTTTGTTTTTTATTTGCATGACAAAGAAGTCCTCTTCCAAACAGCCTGAGCAGACCTGGAGGTGAGAGAACAAACACAACTATAGCTATTAGGGACCTAAACCATTTAGCACTTTCACTGTAAGGTCTGGTACCTTGAACAGAGCTCTAAAACAAATGGACAGTTTGTTAATGATTTAAAACTGGCATGACTCAGGCTGTATAAATAAAAAAAATGTTGTCCGATGAATCAGGAAAGTTTCTTTCTAGAACAAATCTTTGTCCTTAATCTCCATTTTCCTTCACCATGTTTTCCCCAATCATTTTTCCATCAAGGTATGGGGGTAGCTTCTTTTAGCAAATGTAGAAGAATGTTCCAATTCTCCAGAAGGAAGAATGCCACCTAGTGGCTCCCTTGCAAAGCGCAATCCCGAAGCCTCATTGCTGTTGAAAATAAAAGGACGTAAACTCCTCAATTACTCCTTTCTAGCTGAAGAAGCTTCTTGAGTGAGAAGCAAAATGTCTTCAAGGAAAAACAAGAAAGTCCAGTTACCTCTTGAAAAAGCACTTTGGGACAACCATGACCCGGATGACTGAATCTCCATAGACTCCCAGAACTATAGTTGCAAAGCATTCAGAAGGTGCCAGATCAGGAATACGGTAGTTACGTTAGATTAAGAGCTGAGCCATACTTTACCTGCTTATATACACCTGGATTTCCTTCCCCTCTCCCCCCCAAAAATAAAATATTTTAGAAGGGAAAAAAAGGGCAGGAGAGTGGGGAGGGCATTGCCTAGCTTTTTCTTAATTTTGTTGCTTCCTCTATTCAGATCAGGCTTTCTTCCACCAATGTGTCTGGTTTGGTGGATTCAAAAATGCATTTACTCCATAAACGTATCATTAACACAAAATGTAAAGGAAGAGGGCAGAAATATTTTTCCTCCTTTCAAACGCTCTTTATACTGTGTTTAAATGAAGCTGAATTTATTTCAGGGTTTACACTGCAGTTGGACTAGAAGACCTTTGAGGTCCCTTCCAATTCTGTTATTCTATATTTTATGTTTCTTCAGTCAATTGTGGCTAATGAAACTATACCTTAGAATGTTGCATGAATGCAATCAGCAACTTGTAAATGGGTATATACCATACATTGAGTTTGATTCAATAAACCACAATCAAGGAAACAGTGTTTTCTTATGAATCTAGCCATTTATTAACTTTTTCAAAAGAACACTAATATTATTACATTTTCGTCCTTTGACAAAACGACAAAAGTGATTGGGCTGTTTCTCCTTCTTGTGCACCGTACAAAGATGAGATTTAGAGTAGAAAGAATCAGTAAGTCCTCTCTGGCTGCTTCTGTCCAGGCAAACTTTTTGGCTTCCAATCTCTGGTGAGCAAAACCCATCCATGGTGTACTTATTCATGTCTGCTGTTTTTGCTGCTAGAACATTGTCTTCCTTCTCAAGCTTCCTTTCTCACATCCTTATCTATCTTCCTGAAGGACTGTATCTTGAAACTCATAAATCTGAAGCTTGAAAATCCAGTTATCCTGGAGAATGCAGGCGTAGTAGGAATGCAGATGGCCAAGTTTGGTCTCTCGGTGCAGGGAAGATTTGACAACCATCAACGGCCTCCTCTTCCCACAATGCAGCAGCACTTAATTGCCCGGCCTTGTGCCAAGGGCGAACTTTATTGCTGCTTCCATTGTTCCAACTGCTTTTGAGAAGGTGACAAAGTGGCAGTGATGGTGTTAGCAAGCATCTGATGGTGCGTGCACCTGGGAGATTGGAAATGTCCGGGTCCTTAGCCACATTAGCAAAACAAAGAAATTCCTTGGCAGCAAAATAAAAAAAAGAGGTCATTAATTTCCAATTTCCGGAATCAAGGTTTCTAATGGAAAAAAGCACGTAGATCTCAACCATGTAACTATCCAGTACAGAACCCAAAGAAAGCTGCTGCTTGGATTGATTGCATTCCTGGGCATCCTCATGCAGTGCTTATATAGAATGAATGCAAGTATATGTGTCCCAGGATAATGTTGCAGAATCCAATCTGGGTTGGTCACTGGGACCAGAGGTTTTACCTTCTGAGTTTTCAGCCTCGTGCTGGATGGAGCCCATCTTCAAGGAATTGCTCTCTATCCTTCTCTGGCTAGGTCAGCCCCCTCTTCTCAGCCGCACCTCTTCAAGTACTGAAAGACAGCTATCTTGTCCCAATGAAGGGCTTGTGGTTCAAGAATCCTTTAAATAGGACTTGTAAAAGAACTGGTAGCTAAAGTTATTGAAACATCAAGCGATAATGTTATCAGGATGCCATCTTGATGAAAAGTTCAACTGCTAAAATTCGAGTTAATGGCAGCTTTCCACACATTTTCAAGAGCAGCCCCATGTGCAGTGCAGTACTGTGCAGCTCCCTGACCTGTCCCAAACCTGATACTCTTCTGATACCTTGAATAGCAATAGATGTTAACTAGGAACAATCTGTCTCTTACATGGGCTACTGAGAAATGCTGGAGTCCACGTAGTGTAGGGGGGTTTGTCGCATACAAGTAGTCTTCGACTGACAACAATTCACAGTGACTGTTCAAAGTTACATCGGTACTAAAAAAAGTGACTTATGAATGTTTTTCACACTTACAACTGTTGCAATATCCCTGTGATCTTGTGATCAAAATTCAGATGCTTGGCAACCGAGTCATATTTATGATGGTTGCAGTGTTCTGGGGTCACAGGATCACCTTTTGCAACCTTCTTACAAGCAAAGTTAAGGGAGAAGCCAGATTCGTTTGAGAACTGTGTCACTAACTTAACAACTGCAGTGATTCACTTAACTGTGGCAAGAAAGGTTGTAAAATGGGGCAAAATTCATTTAACAAATGTTCAACTTAGCAACAGAAATTCTGGACTCAATTGTGGTCATCAGTTGAGGACTACCTGTAATGGACAAGGTTGACTACCTTTTACAACTACTCAAATCACTCCAACTAGTGCTGAAATAAGATACCTGAAGACTAGGACCTTACTTGTTAATCACAATGGACATATCTTTCTTTGTAGAGTGATACAAATACCTATTTCTAGTTCTAGGCATTTTTTAAGGCAGCTTATGTAAAATCTCTAGGCAAAAAACTCCTACCAGATTTTCCCCACTGGAACAAATTACTTAAGTTCTTGGAAAACTGGTCAACTGTGCTTTTAAACAAAACATTTTATAAACACGTAAGACTGAAATGCTTATATTCCAATATACCAAACCCCTGAGTCACTGAAGAATAGAATTATAAGATTTCTCCCAGACCCTAAATGGGGAAATTAACTTGGCAGGCAATACAAGTGGCTGGTATTAATCGTCTGTTTGCTAGGATTAGTGACCAAGAGCAAAAGGGCAACTTTTCTGGTAATGCATGAATCTCAAAACAGATGGACACCTATAAACTTTATCTTTTTCTTATGCACAGAAGAAAATCAACAGCAGCACAGGAAACATTTTCATTTTATGTCTCCATTTTCAGTCATCACCTGAATGAGTGAGTCTTGATATAAGAAAACAGAGGGCAAATCAAGGGCAGCTCTACTTTTAGGCAGTTAACTAAAGCTGCAAATGTTAAAGGGCAGCCAGGCTTTGAAGGGCAGAACTTATGCAATACTCCTTAGCTTCAGCTCAAGTGCTGTAAAAAATTATCTTGCCAATTCAAGACTCAATTGCGTCCAGTCAGATTTGCATTGTGATAGGAAGAATGCCATCTTAGCTTTGTTCTTTTTGTTTCCTTAGAACAGGGGTGTCAAACTGCCAGCCCGCAGGTCGGATGCATCACGAGGAAACCATGCCCACCACATTGCCAGCAATGGGGAAAAAGTTCTAATACGTTGCGTGACATCATGTGACGCTGCGAGTTTGATATGTCTGCCTTAGGGCAATAAAATGTCTCAATTTGATAAAAGCTGAGGGGAAGCTGGATTTTCTTTATTACGCTCACAAGAGAAAGATAGGGATAATTGTACTTCTGAACACTGGATGGTTGAAATTGCAGTTTTCTCTCTCAGTTTCCGTCAATCCTTACTCTTTCCATGATTTTTTTTAAATTATATTTATATCATGTCTCTCTTCCAGAATCTCAAGGCAGCATATTTAATATTCTCTCTCCTCTTAAGCAGTTCAGCCCAAAATAGAGGCTTGAAAGTACAGAAGGCATTCTGAGGTCCTGCTCAGCTATAACGTACTGGATTTGGAGGTGTTTTGGAAAATAAGTTATTATAATGGGAAGATCCGTCAGGACATAGTAATTGTTGAAGATTTTTAAAGCTTACATTAACCATAAATTGCCTCTGATCCCACAAATAACGAACTGACAAAGGTGAATATTGAAATTGAAAAATCTTCTGTCTCATCTCAAACAGCTGTAGAATTTAATCCTCTGAAAGTGGCTTTTCATTTTACTACTTCACTCTGTAACTGCTATTCTACCAATCCCAGAAATAACTGACAAAGGTGAATATTGAAATTGAAAAATCTTCTGTCTCATCTCAAACAGCTGTAGAGTTTAATCCTCCGAAAGTGGCTTTTCATTTTACTACTTCACTCTGTAACTGCCATTCTACCTCATTTAGTTTTGTTAAGTGTTGACGTTTGGCAGAACACATCTAGAATTCCATAGAATTACTTTATCTTCATTCTTTATTCACCCCATTATTTTGCATTCTGGTCAACTCTTTAGCTATTTTTCTCCAAATTTAAACATCTCAATGGAGAATTTTGGTAATGTGTTTTGTTGATTGCACTTTCCTCCTTTAATAGCTATTATTCCACTATTAAATTTCAATTTATAATAGTCATATTATTCACGTTGAATATGGTACTTTTCCAGTTATATGATGGAATGCAGTGGTTAGACTGCAGTATTGCAGGATAATTTTGCTTACTGCTGATTGCCAGCAGTTCGATTCTCATTGCTTCAAGGTTGACTCAGCCTTCCTTCTTCTGAGGTCCATAAAATGAGGACTGAGATTGTTGGGGGCAATATGCTGACTTTGTAAACTGCTTAGAGAGGGCTGTTAAGCAATGTGAAGCAGAATAAGTGCTATTGCTATGTTTTTAACTAGATATTTTGTAGAGTAATTTAATTCTCAAAGTTGTTTTGCAAACCAAAAGCCTCTTATGGGATGCATGTAAACTTGCCCATCTTTTAAAAGAAAATAGGGTTGAAATGAGAAGTCCTTGGTGCTCTCCGAGTTAGTTTTCTTGCAGATATTTTATAATCCAAACTAGGTAACATCATCAGTGCTAATAAGTGGTTGATGGTTTCTGAAAATGTTCTTGATGTATGCCAGTGTTAATTCTTTTTAGGGCTTGTGTTGGGTTGAGTGGTCAGGCACTTTTTAATAAAGTTGAATGAATATCCATTTTGTTGGAAGATGTTGTATAGATGCTCCATTTCCTTTTTCTGCTGTTCAGGATTACTGTAGTGAGTTTGTGCTCATCTAAATAAAGTTCCTACACAGCTTCACTTGTGGGAGGTTGGGTTGCTTTGGGGGTGGAGCACTTGGTTGCTGTGAGTGGTTTTTCGATACATTTGTGTCTCTAGTTTGCCACTGTGGTCTTGCTAATCAGGATGTCCAGAAAGGGTTGTGAGTTGTTCTTTTCTTCTTCTCTGGTAAACTGGATTTCTTTCAAGTTGATGGCTTTGTCAATGTTCTCTAATTGGTCCTTTTTAATTATGGTCAAAGTATTGTCTACATATCTGAATACGTCCTAAAATCATTCCATGTTGCACAATAATCAATGTTCAATATCCTAATAAAATTCAATATCCTAAATAAAATGTATTCCAAAACTATGATCATATTCACTCTTTTCTTGTGATATATGCATTAGTTTGCTTCATAAAAAAATAAAATAGGTATGGTTATTACTAAAAAAGCTCTCAAATACACATCAGAATCTTCCTAAAAGTGCTCACAATTGTGACTATTCAGTAACTTGCAAACCTGTTCAACTCTAATGAGCAAATACGCATTCCCTGTTTCTCCATAATTACTGCATGGCAGCATATTAAATTTCAATCTTTCTTATATCCAAAGTTTTAACAATAAATTCAATAAAGATATGAATAATCAGTTTAAAAGATTACATTTTAATAAACTGATTTGATGTTTCAGTGTTCTTTCTCGTGTTTTCTTCAAGATTCAGTCACTTGAAACTCACCTTCTTCTAAGTTACCCGAATTGCATGACTTAAACATGGAACACAAAAACATGCACAAATAGGACCATTTCTTCCATAATATGAAAACATAAAATTCCTGAAGGGCTTTATTAAAAAGATGACATCAGTTGTTGTGTTCTGGAGGGTTTTTTCCCCCCCCAGTTTAAGAATGAAGAAAAATGGAAAAATAAGAACCACAGATCCGAGACCAACTACCTTCATGTTTTTTGCTGGCTAAAACCCAATTGACATTTTATCACCTATAAAGTAACAAAACACAATGTAATGGGGATCAGAAGAGGTCATACAAATAAAAAAGGCTGCCTCATGCAGTCATGAAAATAAGGAACTAATGAGCAGTGTCAATTATTACTTTTCTTTTTTACTCTCCCATCTTAATTGGTAGCAATCGGTACCTGTGTACCGTAAGTTATACACTGAAATTTTGCTTGATTTGACCTTGAATGCATCAGACTGCCAATGGATGTAATTTCCACTGTGATTTATCATTGCGTCACAATCCCATTACAATGTGTTAACAATGCAAATGGTGTAACATTGATATTAAAAATATTCTAAACACAAATTCCTGTAATGACATACTGAACTCTCTAATTTAGTGAGCTTCATGTCAAACTCGCGACGTCATGTGATGTCACACAACATATTGGGACAGTTTTGCCATTGCTGGCAATGGGGTGGGCACAGCTTTCGCATAACGCATCTGGCCTGTGGGCCAGCAGTTTGACACCCCTCTGGGGAATTCCAATTTTGTGATCCAACAAACTCAGCTGGCAAGAAAGAATTGGCAATTTTTTAAAAAAAAAATGTTATCATAATTTCCCACGCACACATATACAAAATGCATACAATATTGTGCTACTATCACAGAACCCAAAACCAGTTTGTTACAATGCAAAGATTTGCCGACAGCTCAAAACAACCGCTTTTCTGTTCGGAAAGAGAACCGCGGTAATTATCACCAAAGAGCCTGGGGGAGGAGCTCTCTGAGGTGCTGACAGACAGTAAACACACACATACACACACAAAGAGAGAGAGAGAGAGAGAGAGAGAGAGAGAGAGAGAGAGAGAGAGAGAGAGAGAGAGAGAGAGAGAGAGAACATAAAAAACAGCACTTCAGTAAGATAGATCATTTCAGTGGTGGGATTCAAATATGTGAACAACCGGTTCTCTGCGTGGATGCTGCTTCTGGAAGTCCATTCTGGGCCTGTGCAACAAAAAAAAATAGCTACCGATTCTGCCAAACTGGTGCGAACAGGCTGATTTGCACCAAAATGAATTCCTGGAAAAAATCACGGGGAAAAAATAAAATACTAGGAAGCCGGCTGGCGAGGGAGTGGTGCACCCACATCGAAAGAACACCCCGCCATCTTCCCTGAAAAAACACCTCGCTTTCTGAGGAAAATGGCTCCTTCTTCTTCTTCAGGCAGTGAGGAAGGTGGAGGAGAGGCATGCGCGTGCCCGCCTTGGTAAGGAAGAACGAGAAGCTGCAACCGCCACTCTCCCCTCAGCAGGCTGCAGCAGGGGGAAGCGAGAGCGAACTCCTCACGCGCTTGCGTCAGTTCCACCCTCCTACTCCCCTCCCCCGATTTAAACGGTCATCTGTGTTAGAAATAAAAGGCGGGGGAGGGGAAAGAGAGGGTAAAGGCGCCACTCCCCCGCCTCGTCCGGCCGCCTCTCGCGAAGCAGGGCAACGCCCCTCGCCCGGCGGTGGCCCCATCGGTGCTGGCCACGTGATCGGCTCTCGCCCAATCGCCGTCGAAGGGCGTTGTCGGAGTCTCCTCCCCTTTCTTCTCCTTGCCGCATTGTGTAAGGGGAAGGAGTATCGCTGCGGGTGTGAGATCGGAGCGGATGAGGGGCAGCGAGAGGGGGGTACCCTAGTTGGTCATTTCCCTCAGCGTGAGGAGAAAGAGAAAGGGGGCGCCGACGGCAGTGGAGAATTGAGGCGGGAGGGGGTTGGATTGGACAGCACTGCCTTTGAAACAGAAGATAACGGTCGGAGAGTGGGGGAGGGGGTCAACGAACGGGAGCACCGAGATGAGCGAAGAATGTGGCTCTGGGCTGGAAGGCGCTGGGCTTGAGTCGAGCAGAGGTAGTTTCTGAGAGAAGGCAGGCGTGTCCCGCTTTTTCCCTCAGAGGAAGGGGGTTGGGGGGAGGGGCGCCTGTCACCAGCATGGCCTCCAACTACAGCAGCCTGCAACGCGCCCAGCTCACTTTCGAATATCTGCACACTAACTCGTGAGTAGGAAGGGAAGAAGGCTGTGGGTTACCAAATGTAGCATTAAGAGATTTCTTCTTCCTTGGACCTTGGTAATAACTACTGCACTAATCCAAAAAAACTCCACCTCATTGGGTAGAAGCTAATCATCCTCGTGGGCCATCAGAAAATGCATGAAAAGCTGCTTGGAATTTTTGACACGAATCAGCTAGCTGAAGTTGCTCTCCAGTCCAGGGTTCACTGGATCCCGAGGAATTCTTTTGGACCTTTTAAAAGTGCTTTTTGTTCAAGGAACGAAAAAAGGATTTGAAAAGGTGATGCAATAATGAAGCAATATATGGAATTGAGCAACAAGGTTGATGCAATCTCTGAAATCAACATAACCATAAGCTATTCTGCCTAACAAGGTTTTGATAGCAAAAAAGTATGGACAATTCCGTAAAGATATTCAGTAAGCAAGCCTATGATCGCTGATCCATCAGGAAGCATAGCTTTTAAATAACAAGAAGTAGGTAAGTATTTTCACTATATTGGAATGAGAAATGGGTTACTAATTTAGTATCCTATTCTAAAGATGAAGTTAGAGAATTTGACCGAAGATTTTAATCCACAAGAACACAAATAACGAAGAGTGAAGAGACTGACTTGCACAGAAATCTAACTGCTGCCATTTGAGATTGACTTGATTTATAAATGGCTGAAGGTTCTTGGTAATATTACACTGCAAAAAGCTACACTACTCCACAGCCGAATATCTACATCTTGTTTTTAGTTAGAGTACTTGTATCAACAAGAAGATACACCAGCTTCTGAATACATGTCAAGAAAGCATTTAAGAGACAATGGATGCCAAGGTGTGACAAAAACTTCCCACAATTTGGTGGTACAGAAACTACAGAATGCGGCATAGAATGGACTAATAATAAAATAGTTCTAAAAAGAACAGCATATATGATGTGTATTTGGGATGCATGTGAAAGAAGCATGAATTCTTTAGCTACAGTTTTGTTGGATTTCTTTTGCAGAAAAGAGAAATATTGCCTATTGCGCAGTAAAAAATTCTAAGCAAACGTGACAGTCCTGATGGGAAAGATGCAGAGATGATTATTGAATGTGAAGCTTGTGACATCTTGCAGTTCTATTCATGAAGGAGCTAATTTGCTTAGATCTTACTTATGACAATGGTATATTCCTAGAATCTCCTTGTTTCAGTCAAGATGCAATTACGATAATAGGAATCTCTGGAATCTTTGATACATAGATTTGTCACTTTCCATGGCAAAAACTGATAAATATAAGGTTGGATTGAATTTTTAAAATTTTGGCTAAAGAAGAAAAGTGACTTCCAATCTGGGAAGCTATGATAATGTGATATAGGTCCATGGCCTTGTTCTCTGTTCTAAGCAAGGA
Organism: Vipera berus; assembly: GCF_964194415.1. NCBI lineage: Eukaryota > Metazoa > Chordata > Lepidosauria > Squamata > Viperidae > Vipera > Vipera berus. Next base: position 12,177,581 of record NC_138217.1, on the reverse strand, counting down.
TGTTCACATATGATCATGGAGCAACATGAGGCAGTATGTTTTTCACTTAATTTTCATACAGAATCTCAAATTGTCATGCTTGAAATCTGGCAGAATTGGCATGTTAAAATCAGGACGTGGTTTCCTTATTTATAGGATATTTGAAATGTTTTGATTTTAGTATAATGTAGAAATTGCTGAAATTGTACAACTGATTAGTCTTGCAGAATGGTCCCTGAGCAGTTTAAAGGCTAACATTAAAAGTGTTGATATTCAGAACCAGGAGAAACTGGATTAGTCTTCGACTTACAACCATTTTTTTAGTGACCATTCAAGGTTACAATGGCTCTGAGAAAAGTGACTTAAGACCCGTTATGCAGCAGCTCCATGGTCATGTGATCAAAAATCAGCCGCCTGGCAACTAGGTCATGTGATCACTTCTTGCAACCTTCTGAAGCAAAATTGGGAAGCTAGATTCACTTTAACAACCATGTTACTTAACTGCAGCAATTCATTTAACTGGCAAGAAAGGTTATAAAATGGGGAAAACTCAACTTTTGCTTAGCAGTGAACATTTTGGGCTCAATTGTAGCGGTATGTCAAGGACTATGTGTACTATGTTTCAGTTGTCTTTGAGAACAAACTTGGATTATAGCTATAGTGAGGAAAATAACAAGTACAGTGTTTGACTTCAAACTTTTATTTAAATTTAAACAAGATTATTCGGTATTGACTATTCCTGCCAGCTTATTGTCATCTCAAATTTGATGAGTTCCCCTTCTATTCCCTCATCTAGGTCATTTATGAAGATATTGAAAAGTACTGGGCCTAAGATAGGACTTTGTACCCCATTGCCTTATTAAAGTCTTAGGAACTCAAAAGTAGTAAAAGTGGTTTTAAAAGTTACTACTATTCCATTTATAGTTAATGTAGATGCTACTTTGAGGATTTATTATTAGTGGTTAAGAATAGTAAAATGGGATTCTACCTAATGGATTAGCATTGAATTGTTACAAGTGCAAATATAAAATTTTCTTTAATTTTCTGGGTTAGGAATAGTTATTAACATGTATTTCTGAACCTTTGCGTCACCAAAAGGATTCAGAATTTCCTACAAACATTATGAAATTAGGAAATCCGCTTTTATAGAAAAGTGATCTCTTAATGCTACATATATCAAGAACAATTTCAGATTGAATTATTAATAGTTTTACACATTTGAATCACTTTGAAAAAGGTCTCTTTTCTTGATTGTTTAATTTATAATTGTTGAAATTGTACTCTTGCAATATCTTGTCTTCTTTTGAGCAAGTACAAAATATGCTGCCATCCTAGTTAATTTTAGGAATTTGTTCTGTTATGAGGGACAATTTTATGTAATTTTCTGGGCCTATTTAAGAAACTGTTATAAATTAGGTCAATAATGTATATGTACACAGCTTCCTAGATTTTTACCGATTCTGTTTGGCATTGCAGAACCACACACGAATTCTTGTTTGGAGCCCTTGCTGAGCTTGTAGATAATGCAAGGTAATGTTCATAAAACAATAACTTACTAGGTTTAAATTTTGTTTTCTTGCATTATTCAGTGTGTGATAGCTCATCCTCTACTAAAACCAATTCCTTATTGCTGTTTTATAGAGACGCAAATGCCACAAGAATAGATATCTTTACTGGTAAGTTAAAGTTTTTCATTACAACTTGCCAGATATTCATAGAACACAGAAGGTAGATTGGAAACTGGAATGGGTGGAACACAAAGAATATGTACATATTTAATGATAACTAGGAAAGGATTAAATGATTGTTCTGTTCACTGATTTTATTCCCGGCCCCTTACATAAAGCATTTGAACTCATTCATTTCATTAGTTCTTGAAGCTGTTGTACCAATGAAATATGATACAGTGTATGATAAATAGTTTGATCATTGGCTTTGCTAATATTTTAACATGGGTCAAAGCAATTCATATAAGAATATGCCTAAAGTTACTTGTATTGGACAAAGTAAGTTGCAATTAAAATTGTAGCTCAAAACTCACTTTAAAATGTCTTACTTACCAACAGAAATTTTGGCTCAATTGTCATAAGTTGAGGACCACCTGTAGTCATGCTGGCCACATGACCATGGAAATGTCTTCAGACAACACTGGTTCCCTCAGCTAAGAAATGGAGATGAGCACTGCCCCCTAGAGTGGGACATGACTGGACAGGGGAACCTTTATGTGTTATTTAAACTGACTCTGAGCGAATGAGAAAGAACAGTAGATAATAACAAAATGTTTTTGTTCCAAAGTAATAAAGAATAATATAATGTGCAGCTTTTGTGCTACAAGACTATTGCTCTGAATGATTAAATTGTTATGTTTATAATTGATAAATTTATAAAATAAGACTTTGTGGCTTATAAAATCATATTTACAGAGTTGAAATTAATATCCTATGTAATAGTGTGTCTACAGTTGTATTTATTCATCTCCCTCATTCATATATTACTGTTCTGGCATGAGGAAGAACTTCCATGTGACCTTTATCAAAATGCTAACTGGTACATATATACCATAGGTGATGCAGCTGACATCATTATGTTCTTTCCCAACATTACATATTAAATAAGCCTAAAAGCTGCCGGTAGTTATCTAATTCCAATTATTTCATTGAATTTAAGAGAGCTTCTAATATTCTTTTGTTCCATATATTTCTAAATTTTCATCTGTTTCCCAGTGTGGCACTAGTTGGCTTTTATAGATCTGCTTATTACAGCAGATATTCCTTCAGTCACATGCAATTATGATGAGAAGATCTCACCAGCATGGAGCTGAGAAGGGATGAAGTTGCATAGTGCAATGCTAATGGATGATTTCCTGATCGCGACCTCTTTGTTTCCAAACATGGAACTCCCTTTGGTCTTGCTTGAAAATACAGGATGAAATCAGGAACAGGTTTAAGTACTGAATCCTGGCCATGGCAGTTTTTATTCCTAATATAAAAGGATTTTAGACCCGTCACTCTAAGTGTTCTGTTCTCATAGAGAATCGTGAAGACCTTCGAGGTGGATTCATGCTGTGCTTTTTGGATGATGGAGCTGGAATGGACCCAAGTAAGTAAAGAAAGAGAGAGAGGGGGGGGGGGAGGAGAGAATATTTGAAATTGACATTACAGTAGATCAGGTATGAATTATCCATTATGTTTTACCAACGTTTGTTAGAATATTTGTGAAGTCAGCAAAGGCAGAATGATAAAAATGTATTTTAAGATCTGTTGATTAGTATGCTCTGAAGGTCCATTTCAAAGGTGATTCAATTGAAATTTCAAGTATGGTGCTTTTATGAAAAATTGTAACTTGGTAATCCTGTACATCTGCACACAAATCACACACTTAAACTTTATACTTTTTAACTTGTCATATTAGTGATAATTTGATATGAATTTGTGTATTCATACAATAAATCTTTATTATTAAATAGTCTGAAGTTGAATATTCCAGAAAATTTATAAGAAAATACTTATGTGACTTAAATTAGCAATATTTATGAGACAGGTTTCTCCAGATGATTAGTTTCTTTCTGTGAATGATTTTAGGAAGCATCACGTTTTAAGGACTGTGTATCATGAGCTTGAACTCTTAGATTTTTCCAGGGACAGCAGAAAACAGACAGTAAGATACAGAAGATGGTATTTTTATATTCATTTTCTGACAAATGAAAACAGTTTGCCATAGTGGAGGTCGTCATGCAACATCTAGAAGCCATAACACTTCCACAACCAAAAATATGGATCAGATATATAGACAATATCTTCATAATAAAAAATGACCAATTAGAGAACACTCACAGAACCACCAATAACATTTTTAAAGGAATCCAGTTTACTAGAGAAGAAGAAAACAACAACTCGGTACCCTTCCTGGACAACCTGATCAGCAGAGACCCCAATGGCAAACTATGCAAGTGTACAGAAAAACCACTAATCATTAGCAAAGCAACAACCTAACCCCTCACAAGAGAAGCTACGTAAAGACTTTATTTAGACGAGCCCAAATGCATTGCAGCAACCCGGAACAGCAGAAAAAGGAAATGGAGCATCTATACAACCTATTGCAACAAAATGGATATCCACACAACTTTTATCAAAAAGTCCCTGACAAACCTTAAAAAGAATTATACTGCTATACATCAAGAATATCTCAGAAACCACCAAGAGACTACTATAACCACATGGAATCAGCATAGCACACAAGCTGACTAAAGCACTTCAAAACATCTTAAGCAAATCAAAAAACCCAGCAACCCTAGAAGAAAAAGCAGGAATCATCTACGACAGAGGTCCCCGGTCTGTGGACCAGCACTGGGCCGTGACATGTCGGAAACAGGGCTGTGCAAACAAGCAAAGCCCTATCCATGGGATACAGGCAGCACACGAAACTACACCCCCTACGGTCCGTGGAAAAACTTCTCCCCACAGAACCGGTCCCTGATGCCTAAAAGGTTGGGGGCCTCTGATCTACAACATACTTTGTAAGAACTGCAACAACCACTATGTAGGACAAATAGGCAGAAGACTGGCAGAACGCATCCATGAACACCAACTAGCTGTTAGAAGTTTCAATTGAGAAAATGTGACAATCCTAGACCAAGCCAAGTCCAAAAACACCAGGGAATTTCTAGAAGCCTGATACTCCGACAAATTAGGCATCAATAGACACGCAGACATTAACAACATCTATATGCAAAAGAGACAATCAGCCAGCCCAAAAAGGAACAAAAAGACCCAAGCATCTCTCCAGCAATTAACACCCAGATCATCATAGATTAAGATTGAAATCAGACTAACGATCAAGTAAGCAATAACCCAGTCAAGAAACTGCCAAAGAGCCAATAATAAACAGCCCAACCAAAGAATTTCTAAGATCACCCCACCAACACTGACGGCAAGCCACCAGAATATAAACTGACAGCAAACAACTCTCCTTACTAGCATTGATGATATTAACCTAGTTTGGATAATGAAACATCTGCAAGAAAACAAGCTCAGAGGGCACTAAGGACCTCTCAAAGGATGAACTATCAGTTGGAGACAATATTTGACTGATATTATCTCTACTTGGAAACTAAACATAATCAACACTGAGTAGTGGCTGGATGGGAGAACTCCAGGGAAGTCCAGGGTTGTTGCGTGGACTGGAAAGCCAAAACAGCATCCTGGAAGAAAGCAATGATGATTCACTTTCACAATTGTCTCAAGAAAACTAGGTAGACATATTTGTGAAATCACCAGGAGTCACACTTGACGTGAAGGATAATTTTGCCATAAAGTGTTAATTCTCAATATACTGGGAGTTCACATAAGGTCTTTTTTCAATGAGTTTACCAATTTCATACAAACGTATGCTGAACACAAACCAGTCCAAGCCATATATGAAGCCTATGTGTTCAAAATACAATGCTTATCTTTCAAATGAGGCAATATTATGCCTGGAGAGCAAAAGACTTTTGTTCAAGCTTCAGCCATCCATGTTAAACTTCCTTCAATCATTTAAAAGAAATTACAACTGAAGGGGAAAAAACTGCTGTGAGACTGCAAGGAATTTATTGCAAAAGTTAGAGAGGGGTTTACAAACACCAAGCACCAGCCTGAAAGAAAAGGTAGGCAAACTATGTTTGTTACCTGAGAACAGTAGTGCTGGGAGAGAGAAAACCTGCCATTTTTAAAAATCTGTTATAGTTTAAGAGAAGCTGATTTAAAGCAAATACCCTTGTTTGCCTTGATTTTGGTGAACGAGAGTGGTTATCTTCGAAGTAAAAACCAGATTTCAGGAATTATACAAAAATAAGCTTATTATCATTTACCTATTCATTCACTTATTTTTGCATATTTTTATTAAAAAAGTTTTATTGTTTAAAATTGTAAGGGATCATGGTTGTATGATGGAAGCTTCCACATACTCATGTGTTATTTTAGAAGGTCGTAATGCTCAAAGTTTGGAGACCTCTCAAAAAATGCTGAGGAGCTACACCACTTCGACAACTTCATGCTGGCCCTAAGGCAGAGGTTCAAGGAAACCCTGGACAACAAAAGGCAATGATCTGAATAAAATGGCTCAGGCAAGGGAAGAGGTCCGTTGCAGCCTACATCCAAGAATTACAGAGCCCAGCCAGTTGACTAGTAGATGGCCCCAGGCAATACTGATTGAAGACTTCCGAGAAAGATTAAACCATGCGATCTTCTACATCTGTCTGTCATGAGGAGCACCTAGAACCCTCTGCCAGTGGTACAAGTTGGTTGATGAGGTGATTGACTTTGCAACGTTTCACGAACGTGCTGGCTGGGAGCAACAAAATCCTTACACCCCAAAGAGGAAGGATTCATTCTGGATGGAAAAGGGGAGGCAGCCCTAGGCTTCACAATATGGAATGTTTCCAGTATGGCAAAGATGGCCACCAAGCCATTGTCCTTCCCAGTGCCAAACATCAGTTGCCACCCGTGAAGCTCCCAAGAAAACTAAAGTGACATTTAAATGCTGAGAGGGATCACTAAGAGGGGTTGAGATTGTAGAGTTCAACCCCATCGACCAGCGATGGTGAGGGACTCTGATCAAAGGCCCGAAGCTGGAGCAAGACAGCAGCAGCGGAAAAGAAGATGACCCTATGGTAAGTGACCCTCCAGGAACCTGTCCATAGACTGAAAGTGAAATGTATTAAAAATTCTCCGGCAAAACCCAGAGCAGGAAGCCCCAAAGGAAGTGAAACTAAGTAACCACATGCCTCTCATTAAGAAAGTGAAAGGGGAAAGCCTGGCTTCAACCGAAGAGTGGAAAGAAGCAATTAGTGGCATACCTTCTAAATGGGAGGTGAATGGGAGTCTAACATACTCCCCCCCCCACATCGACCACAGACTTTGTGATCAAGATCTTACCCAGGACCAAACTACTGAAGCTTAGACTTTACTCGATGACACCAGGGGAGTTGGAAGAGCTCAGAGCTTTTATTGACAAGAACTTGGCCAGGGGTTTCATCCAGCCAGCAAAATCGTACATTGTCGCCCCAGTGTTCTTTTGGGAGAAAAAGGATGGCTCTCTAAGACTGTTAATTAACTGCTGCCTGAATGGGATTTGCCAGTAATGAAAGACATGTCAGTCTACTAGAGCCATTTGGCAAAAGGAAAAATGTTCGGCAAATTAGTCAACATAACTTTCAAACTGTCAAAGCCCTGGGTACTGATTTGTTCACCTGAGTGCCTTGAGTCTGCCTATTATGTTTGCCTGATCCATCTTCCTTGTTATCTTGGATTTTTCGTACAGTTTCATATCACAAGTGCCCAAAGAGTGGAAAATACAGCTACAATTGGATGTCTTGTAAAAGCTGTACACGTGATAACTGTTGACAGTCCTATGCCTTGGAAAGGGCAAACTTTTACTAGACCTGTTTTTTTTTACTTTCTACCTGGTTTGTGGCATTGTGAATTGCCATTGATATTGGCTGAAACTTGTTTTCTTGAAATATGTTCTTTGATACCATCTTTTCTTTGTATCAGAACTTGAAGGCTATATAAGGTAGTCTTCACTTATCAACCACAATTGGGACCAGCAACTCTGTCACTAAACTACATAGTCATAAAGAGAAACATGTGATCAATTTATGATGTACTTTTCAGCTGCAGTTGTTAAGTGAATCACCACAGTTGTTAAATGCGTTGACTGCAGCTTGCAATTTCCTTCCGGCTTCCCCATTGGCTTTGTCAAAAACTGGCAAACATTACAAATAGCAGTCATGAGGTTGCAGGACCACAGGACCATTGTACACGTGCACCAGTTGCCAAGCATCTAAACTGCAATCGTGACTCTGGGAATGCTATGATAGCCACAACGTAAGAGGACTGTGGTTCATAAATCTGATATGTTCAGTTTCTTCATAACTTTGAAGGGTTGCTAAACAAGCAGCCGGTAGCAGAGGACTACCTGTAAAATAATTAGGTGAGCAGGAAATAATGAGCAGACTGTTACAGAAATTGTTCCATGTGTTGAAATAAGCCTTGATCAACAAGTTGATTTTAAAATGGGATGAGAGAAATTCGTGGAGTGTTATCAGTGGCTACTAGTGTCATGATTCCAACAGATGAAACCCTTCAAAAGAACTTTGAGGCATTGTTTACCTTGAAGAAACTTTTTATTCGGGAAACAAAGTATCGGCACTACATAGTTGAACCCCAAAACTAAATTCCCTTCCCCCTGTTACAAAGTAACAAAGTGCAATTCCCACCCACAATAAACAGTCATAAATCACATTCCTCAATTAGCTTAAAGTGTGGGCTTTCTCCTTAGCTCTACAGCCTGCCAAAATGTTATCAGCTTGTCCTTGGGTTCCCACCACAGCGTTATGTTATGGCTATGGCTAGTTGAGCTTACGTTCCAATTCTCCCCCCCCCCCTTTCTGCTGCACTTAATTTTTAAAGTAAGGAAAAGCATGTTAAAGGAATAGAGAAAATGGCTGCATTTTCATCAGTTGACAAAGCGGGAACTTCCAATGTTAGCAGTGTTTACCTCCAGTTTAAATACCGATTATTGGATAGTTAGCTTGGAGTTTTTGATTCATACAGAAATTATAGTACGTCTTATACCCTGGTTTATTCAACAAAAAATGTTGTTAAAATTATGACCTATGGTAGGTAGTTAGGTTCTATGAAGCAAGAATTACATAACACTAATATGATGAAAGATACTTTAATATTTTCAAAATCCACGATCTCTTTAATTGTGGACATGTTATGTGGCTGGACATCAAACAATATTTTTTTTGCAACTACATCCACTTTACCATATAATATAAATGCCTAGCAATTATATCTTTGTTATTATTGACGATTGGTTTGGAGTTTATCATCATCCGAAGACGAGAAACTTCCCAAGTGACTTTGTGAATCTGTTCTACCTTTTCACATACCTCCTCCTGAACAGAGATTGTGAAAATTGAAACCTACCTGGAAGAATTCTTTTATCTGGAGCTTTAGGGAAGGAGCTAGAAATATATGTATTCTTGAGGTTGTTTTTTTTTCTTCCTCATTTTGTTGTATTACTTTCAGATGACGCTGCAAGTGTGATTCAGTTTGGTAAATCTGCTAAACGGTCACCAGAATCCACACAGATTGGACAATATGGAAATGGCTTAAAATCGTAGGTATACGGAGTCTAGTCTCCCAAATACTTTTTGTTTCATTAAAATGCTAAAAAGAAAAAGAAAAAGTTACTTACGAAGGCCTAATCAGAAGCATTTTGTCAAGAGTGAAAATTAGCAGCTACGTGCCTCTCTGTTTTCAGAAGCTTAAAGCTTATTTCTTAATAAGTTATTACTTAATAACAAAGACCGTTGGTAAGTCTTCCAAACTACATTGTCCCAAAGCACAATGGAAAGAGTATCTGCATCCAAAGATCTTCAGTTAAATTGAAAGACCTGATGTCTTTATAATCTGTACTTGGATTCCAAATAGATTTCATTGTTTTGAAGAAACTGCACTTTCCTGAATGTTTAGTTTAGCCATCTCCGGAGGTAACAGGATTTTCAGTTAATTAAACAAAGTAAGCTTGTTCCCTGCCTTGTGGTTTTCAGTATACCATGAAAGGATTGATTTTGAGTACCACTCAGTATATTCCGTAAACTGAAATCTTTCTGCAGAGGATCCATGCGGATTGGCAAGGATTTCATCCTCTTTACGAAGAAGGAAAACACTATGACGTGTCTCTTCTTGTCTCGCACATTTCACGAAGAGGAAGGCATTGATGAGGTTTGCAAGCATTTGCCTTAATAAAATAGAGAACGCACCATTTTTGGAAGACCATCAAAATAAAATTATTCTAAAGCGGGTTTTGGGTTTTGGGTTTTTTTAAAAATTGCAGGTGATTGTTCCACTGCCTGCCTGGAATGTCCGCACCAGAGAGCCTTTGACAGACAACATGGAAAAGTTTTCCATTGAGACGGAATTGATTTACAAGTATTCTCCTTTCAAATCAGAGCAAGAGGTGATGCAACAGTTTGACAAGATTCTTGGAGAGAAAGGTAGTGTATTCCGCGTACTTAAGGATAGTATTCTTTTCCCGAGAGACCCAGTGCATGTGGCTATCTATTCAAAGGAAGAATGCTCACACGAGAGAGTTACTAACACTGTGTCTGTTACTTCAGGGACCTTGGTGATTGTCTTCAATCTCAAATTGATGGATAATGGTGAACCTGAGCTAGATGTGACCTCTGATCCGCGAGATATCCAGATGGCTGAAACTCCACCAGAGGGAACGTAGGTTTGATAGAGTTGGCAATCTATTCTGTTTTTAATCAAGGATAATATAATTTGCATGCTGTTAATCACTCAGTCTGCAGATGATGAATTTAGTATGATAGAGAACATTTTTAGGTTTATGTGCTATGATCTATAAGCCTATGTTCTGTTTCAGGAAGCCAGAACGCCGTTCTTTCCGTGCATACACTGCTGTGCTCTACATTGATCCCAGAATGCGTATTTTCATCCATGGCCACAAAGTACAAACTAAACGCCTCTCCTGCTGCTTATACAAGCCTAGGTATGACGCATAGTCAAGTTCTTTTATAGCCAGCCATTTTTGTCTTGAGCAGATATCAAAGAAAACTCAATTTTTCAGATGAATGTCCAGTTGAAACCTCCTTTTGGTTTTGCCAATCTTTCAGACCTCGTCTCGGCTCCCCTCGTCACAACCTATTTCAAATTTAGCTTGTATTTTTTCCAAAACATTTCCATCTCATGATGTAACATAACCATCTCTGTTTTCTTGTTGTATCATTTCTTCTCTTCGTATTCCTTTTAATATTACTGACAGTTATGCAGTTTGTATTTGGGCACTTGTGTGTGTGCTATTTAAAAATTGGAATCCCCTTTTGCTTTTGAAAGCCAACTCAAGCAAATCCAACTGTACCAGTGATGGCAAACCTTTTGGGCGTAGCCTGTCAAAAATTCAAACAAATGCCAATCTTTACCCTGCGGGTGTGTCACACCCCCACCCCGTACTAAAAGAGGCATCTTCAGATATCTCTGGACTCTCATGACCCTCCTGGAAAATGGGCTGGAGGACTCTGCTCTTGTGTGGTCTTTGAAAATGATTATTTTGTTGTTCTCCATTAATTCCACACTTTATTTCCCTCGAGGCAGACAGTGTTCCATTTTAGATCTCTACAGTCATGACTTTTACATACAACAATGCTTCCAAGCTTTGCAGTCATTTTCTATTTGCATAACTCTCTCAACTTCAAGACCGCCGCATTTTGTTTCCAAGGCTGAAGACCCCATGGATTGGCAGTCTCTCAAAGGAGGCACTCGTGGTCAGGAATGATTGGGTTAGGGCTAGCTGTTTCTGGAGAAAGTCAATTTCCTCTTTGCTTAAGAGGAACCTATACTAATGAGACCTGATAGCCTCCATACCTTTTTGCAAAAAAGTTGGGACGCACGTTCCCGAATCAAAGCAACGCTTGCAATGAAGTAGTCTTCTATGTGTAATTTCTACTACTCCGCTCCTCTGTGAATTCTTGAGATAGATTACTTAGCAAATAGATGACGGACAATGACAAGGGTGCATCACAAGGAAGATATCAGTTGAAAATGATGAATTGATGTGGAATTTCTGTTGCCAACTTGTTTAATTCTCCCAGCAATATTAAGAGTTCAAAGGTTACCCTGCTAGATTTAAGAGAAGAGGGCCCCAAGGTACCCTGAAGCCAAGCCGGAGCTGTCTTCTATCCATGATGGTTGAAACTTTAAAATAAGAAGAAAGGGTTATAACTTAAATTTTATTATGGCTACCCACTCCAAAAGTGAAACATGAGAACCTAGTATAAAAGAAATTATAACAGCAAAAAAAATATGATGGGCTCGACAAACATACTACAAGTCTGGGAACAAACCCAGATCTGAGGAAAATATAGTACAGTAGCCGACATAAAAAAATGACCAGTGGGTAACGCTGAGGCAAAGCCATTCCCTACTCAAGTTCAATTGCTCTTAATAATTCATTGTCTAATTTTATATACCACCACACAAAAGTGGGCAATCTTATGTGTTATTTCAGGATTAACATCAGAAAGTAAGAATTACTTGTACTGCTGGCCACTCTTATCCTGTTTTACTAGCCCGGAGCGGAGGCAAGTGGAGCATTTCAGGATGGACCACCATCTTTTGCGTGCTTCCCAACCAGCTTCCAACAAGCCGAGTTAGTGGAGAATGTGGACATAAAAGAGCATGTTATAATCGCATGATGCCTGATTTATTTAACTGAATGAGAACTGATACAATCTCAGCTGGGCATACATTTTAAGAAATTGGACAGCTGCTTTATTTTATATATCCCAAAGAAATGGAAGCCTTATAGAATTCCCAGGATTATGATGGTATTAATACATTCCCTCTCTTTTTTCCTCTCCCTCTTCTTGCAACTTCTTGTAGGATGTACAAGTATACATCCAAGCGCTTCAAGACTCGAGCGGAACAAGAAGTGAAGAAAGCGGAGCATATGGCTCGGATTGGTGAGTCCCCGAAAGGGAAGGAATGGGAAATCCATTGCAGCGTGAACGGCTTCATTAAACCAAGTGTACATGTTTTGCACGCAAATACTGCATGCAAACGGCACTGTGTTCCCACATATGGCTCGCCAAGCTGTGTTGCTTTTAGGAAGCTGCACTGGTTTTCCGAAGGCGGTGCAACTTTTGGAAGTTTCCTACACGTTCTGGGAGCCGATAGGAAATGGCTGTAAATCTGCTCCATCCTAGCTTTGAAGGCTACCTGTGTACATTTTCTTTGAAGATTAATTTCTCTTACAGTGGAAGAGAAGGCACGAGAAGCAGAAAGCAAAGCTCGAGCTTTGGAACTACGGCTGGGAGGAGACCTGAGTTGGGAGTCCAGGGTAAATACACTTTATTTGACTACTAATGTGAAATTTCGGTATCCCAGAAGAGATTCAGAGAAATATTCTTGAGCTCAACAAAGGAATTCGCTGGCTGTGCTTCGTAGTTTGGGAAGACAAAGGTTAAAGGTTCACTATCCAACTTGCTGGTATATCTATTCTGATGAGCCATAGTAATGTAGGTGTACATATGTGCACACGTATGACCATTATATAATTGCCTCTCTTACTATTTGGAAAAAAAATGTTGCACGTCCGAAGCAGGAAGAGAGCGCTTAAGATTCTGAAACTTCAGCAGAAGTCATTTAGCTTGCATAAGACACTTATTTATTTCCACAAAATTGTGCATGCTTAAACGCTTGTTGGTTCCAGATGTGTGATTTTTTCCCCCCTGAAATTGGTGGAACAAATATGTTTCACTGGATTTTCTGAATTGCAGCTATAGTCTGAACAGACAATGGTACTCAGCCCCGCTGCTCTTATCAGAGCTTAAGGCCTTGAGCAAGCTGTTGTTATAAGGACATGAATATTAAGCAGACAATTATATTACTTCACTGCTTAAGTTGAGGTTTATATATATATATATATATATATATATATATATATATATATATATATATGTATGTATGTATGTATGTATGTGTGTGTGTATATATATGCACGTATGTACGTATGTATGTATGTTAGGACGCTGAGCTTGTCGATCAGAAGGTCGGCAGTTTGGTGGGTCGAATCCCGAGTGCCGCGTAACAGAGTGAGCGCCTGTTACTCATCCCAGCTTCTGCCAACCTAGCAGTTTGAAAGCATGTAAAAATGCAAGTAGAAAAACAGGGACCGCTACGGTGGGAAGATAACAGCGTTCCGTGCGCCTTTGGCGTCTAGTCATGCCAGCCACATGACCATGGAGACGTCCTCGGACAAGCGCTGGCTCTTCGGCTTTGAAACGGAGATGAGCACCGGCCCCTAGAGTCGGAAACGACTAGCACGCATGTGCGGGGGAACCTTTACCTTTACCTTATATATATATATATATATATATATCTGTAGGTTATGCTGCGCCAGGCTCAAGACGTAGCAATAACAGTGCGCAAAGAGGCAGATGTTAAAAAGAGGATCAGGGAGGCAAAACAACGGTGAGTGATAATGATTCCTTCGTGTTGCTTTTTTCTCTTTCATATAAGTGGTCCATTAAAGAAGTGAAAATATCTTCATTTTATTTATATTCTTTGCTTCACTTAACAACTGTAAAATGTGGCAAAACTCAGCAACTTTCTTGCTTAGCAGCAGGAAACCTGTTGAGCCTGTATGCTGAGCCTGGAAAAGAAAAGATTGGAGATAGCTGTCAAATATTTAAAGGGGTGAATTGTTAGATTTTATGCAGAAGACAGGACAAGAAGCAGAGGGCTTAAATTGTATTTAAGTGCCCTTAAAAGGTAAATTTTGATTGGGCACTAGGAAAATTTCCTATCAGGAAAAGCTCTTCAGCAATGGAATAGAATGCTTTATGAGACTGAACAGCCACTGGAGGCATCAAAACTTTGGCTGGATGGCCACCTGTTGGCGGTGATGTAGTAGTGGATTGTTGAAAAGGCAAGGGGGTGGATTAGATTATCTCCCAAGGTCATTCACTTCCAAATACTACATTTTGTGAATTGAATTTAGCTAGGTTATGAAAGTAAGCTTATTTTTGTGGGTGTACAGATGTTGTTTTGGAAATTTTGTATTAAATGAATTAATTCAGTGTTTTTGAGAAACGCTGCTTGGGTATAGAATTGAAATATTTATTGATACGCTATTGAACACGATTGCAGGGCCCAGAAAAAAAACCCCCGAGGGCGGCCCCATGATCCATGAAGGCATGGTCGTTTTAAGACCGATGCTGCATGGGTGCTTTTGTATATTCTCCCAGTCCTACTCCTGCTTTTATCCCTACAAGGTAGTTGAGAGACTGGCTGAACCTCACTTCATAAAAGAGCAGGAATTGGAACTGCGATCTTGCGAGTCTTCTTTTAGTGCTGTAATCACTGTTCCCCAGATAAACATCCACAGATTTTCTTTGACTTGATCACCTGCTTTGCAGAGCACTAAAAGAGCCAAAAGAACTGAACTTCATTTTTGGCGTGAACATAGAGCAGCGCCATCTGGACGGGATGTTTGTCTACAACTGCAGTCGATTGATTAAGATGTATGAGAAGGTGGGCCCACAGCTGGAAGGCGGCATGTGAGTTCCCATGGAGACCTCCCCATACCTTTATAACAGAAGACCTCTTTTTAGACAAAGTGGGACCATCTCTCCTTATTTCTGCGTAATACAGGACAGAGAGACACTCTTCGTAATAAAAATCCTTTTTTTCAGTCCCATTCGAACCAGTGCTTAGAAGTTTGGGTAGATTTTTGGAACTAGCAGGAAAATACGTCCCCTTGCAGTGGCTATTCTCAGCTACAGCACACCAATTCACTTCAAGCTTTTTGGATTTTAAATGCAAATGGGTGATATTGGCTGAAGAACTCAAGAAGCCAATATTGGCTTTATCCGTCACTAGTTACACTTGTAAATTGTAACAGAAAAGCCGTAAAATGGAGCAAAACTCTCTTAACAACTGTCTCGCTTAGCGGTGGAGGTTTTGGGCTCACTTGTGTTTGTAAGTTGAGACCACCTGTAATTCAGGTCCGGCTACTCCCAATGAATTTCCCTATTTGTTTTAGTGGGGATCCATCTTTCCCGTATTCCTTCTCTGACATCAGGCTGTCGGATTGTTGCCACCAAATGTGACCCCCCCCGTTTCTTCTCCATAGGGCATGTGGCGGAGTGGTTGGCGTAGTGGATGTGCCCTATCTTGTTTTGGAGCCGACACACAACAAGCAGGATTTTGCAGACGCAAAAGAATATCGGCACTTGTTGAAAGCGATGGGAGAACACTTGGCTCAATATTGGAAGGATATTGAGATTGGTAAGAAGTTATGGGGAGAATCTGGGGGGGGGGCAGGGAAGGAGGAAGAATAAAGGGAAAGAAACTCTATGGACACAGATAAATTTGTTCATTTGTAAAGAGACTTTTTTATTATTTAAATTAAAAAAAAACATCCAGCTCAGAAAGGCATTAGCAAGTTTTGGGATGATTTTGGCTACCTATCTGCAAACTGGAACCAGCCTCCATCAAACGAATTGCGTTACAAACGGCGGAGAGCCATGGAGATCCCAACTACTATTCAATGTGGTAAGTGGTGAATTGAAGTTTCCTGTATTCTGGGGTCCAAAAGCAGCTCTGTTGAGCAAAAGCCAGCTGTCACACCCAAATGGCAAAAATAGCGATAGGAATAGCACTTAGACTTATATACCGCTTCACAGCGTTTTTACAGCTCCCTCTAAGCGGTTTACAGAGTCGGCCTGCTGCCGTCCCCCCCCCCCCCCCCCAAAACAATCTGGTTCCTCATTTTACCGATCTCGGAAGGATGGAAGGCAGAGTCGGCCTTCAGCCGGTCAGGATCGAACTCCGGGCAGGGACCGTTGGTGTTACATCCTCTTTGCACAACAGTAGTGGGCAAGTCCATGAAGGAGAAAAGTCCGTGTCCTCCAGGCTAAAAATGTATACAACAGTTGGCAATTATTGCATTCTCAGTACCTTAGCTGAGAGATCTGTGTACAGGTGTCTTACATTCAGCAGACTTTTCAGCATGCCAATTGTATGTTATGTCCTCGTATGACAGATGTGTGTTTGAAGTGGCGGACGCTCCCGTTCCAGCTCAGCTCTGTGGAGCAAGAATACCCAGATACCTGGATATGTGCCATGAACCCAGATCTTGAACAAGACAGGTGGGTAAGAATCAGAAAGCACTTTACATCATAAATTGCCTTTACAACAGGGCACCAGGTAAGTTGAATAATGCTTCTTATTCTCCTATTAAACAGAATCAAGAGAGAGAGAATAACGCTCAGAAGGAACAAAAAAAAAAGCAAGTCAAAGAGTTTAAGAAATAAAGGAAGAGAAGAAATTAGCTCAATCTTACAGCTAGGCCAGGGGTAGGCAACCTCGGCTCTTTTATGACTCATGGAGTTCAACTCCCAGAATTCCTGAGTCAGCTATGCTGACTCAGGAATTCTGGGAGTTGAAGTCCATGAGTCATAAAAGAGCCGAGGTTGCCTACACCTGAGCTAGGCCATACCATGGAGTGCACCACATCTCTCTCTATAAACATTCTAACAAGTCGTACAATTTATCTACTAGCTGTGGTTCTTTGTGGGGGTTTTTTTGGGGGGGGCGGTTAGGGTTTGCCTTTAAATCATTTGTATTGATTCCTGGTGATTGCCTGGTGAAGGTTAGTTGTGCTAATCCCTGATGCTCAGAACATGAATCCAGCCAAATGATGATTATACCTGTGATGGATGGATGGATGTATTGTATGGCAATCCTCATAACTACGTATAGTACATTGGGAGAATAACTAGGAGGCTAGTTTGCACTACTATCTCTGCTTGCCCAAGGAACTCTTGAGACAGAAGGAAGGAATCCGAGAGAGATTTTGGTAAAATAGTTACAAAGTGCAAGCGACGATCCTGATGCAAATCCACGGACGATAATAATAGAGGCACGGTATTCAACCTGTGTTCCCCGGAAGCCCAAGTTCTATGAGAGTCGTCAAGATTTAGCTTTTGTTTCCGTTGTATTAAATGCATTATTGCAAAATTAACACAGGAAACCTATTAATGGGATCTATGCTGATTTTTCACATTAGGAAGGGCTTCTTGGGTATATCTGTAGTTTGAAGGCTACTGCGATAAGAGAATTCCGATTCCGATAAGCAGCGTGCCCTGTTTGTTCAAAGCAGCCCATTGGTGTGAATCTTCATCTCAGCATTGCTAACGTAGCTCAAACCCATGCGTGCTTTTTCTTCACACTGCCGAGCTTTCTTTTGCTTTCCCCCCCCCCTTCCTCTGACAGGTGTGAAGCTCCTGAGCAGAAGCAAAAGGTCCCCCTCAGACTCTTGAGAAAAGAGAAGACGCAGGAAGATAAGCAAAAAGAGCTGACCGATAAAATTCGCCAGCAGCAGGAGAAACTGGAGGCCTTGCAGGTCAGTCTGCATGCTGGGCTAGATAGCCTTCGTCGGTCTGGTCTCCCGTCATGTCAGGGGCTTCACTCTGCCAAATAATTTGCAGACGTTCCCTGTCAAGAGCCCAAAGTCGTCCATACACCCACACTACTACAAATGCTACTACACACCTTTTCATTCTGCACTAATTCAGAAACATATGCACCTATATAAGAGAGTACTTTAGAGAACCACTTTGGTCTAGTGCAGGGGTCTTCCAACTTGGCCTTTGGATGACTTGTGGACTTCAACTCCCAGCGTGCCTGGCTGAGGAATTCTGGGAGTTGAAGTCCACAAGTCATCAAAGGGCCACGTTTGAAGACCCAAGGGCCAAGTTTGAAGACCCCTGGTCTGGTGGTTAAGGTCCCAGGCTAGAAAGCCAGGAATTCTGGGAGTTGAAGTCCACAAGTCATCCAAGGGCCAAGTTTGAAGACCCCTGGTCTGGTGGTTAAGGTCCCAGGCTAGAAAGCCAGGAATTCTGGGAGTTGAAGTCCACAAGTCATCCAAGGGCCAAGTTTGAAAACTGCTGGTCTAGTGGTTAAGGTCCCAGGCTAGAAAGCCAGGAATTCTGGGAGTTGAAGTCCACAAGTCATCCAAGGGCCAAGTTTGAAGACCCCTGGTCTGGTGGTTAAGGTCCCAAGCTAGAAACCCAGGAATTCTGGGAGTTGAAGTCCACAAGTCATCCAAGGGCCAAGTTTGAAGACTGCTGGTCTAGTGGTTAAGGTCCCAAGCTAGAAACCAGGAGTTCTAGTCCCACTTTTAAGCAGGAAAGTTGGCTGGAACCGATCCGTCTTTGCTCAACCCACCCACAGGGCTTGTTGTTGTGGAGGAGGAGAAAAAAAAAGAGGAGGCAGGAGTATTCTATATTTCTGCAGCCTTGAGTTAAAATAATAAAGGCGGGTAAAATAAATAAATGAATACTTTGTTCCAATTGCTCTGTCCAGAAAACTACCCCAGTGCGTTCTTATGCTGATCTGAAGAAGCTGCCTCTGGAAGTCACCGCCCAGCCTGTGCTAGAGGTAAGTGCCCTCCAGCCACTGCTGTTTCTGGAATTCTTCTCTTCTCTTATACCAGAAGTCATCCAGTCGAAATGGCGATTGGAACTGGAATTTTCATCGCTAAGTAACTTGGTTGCACAATACAAGGCCACTTCTTTGTGGTTTAGTGAGAGCGGATCCGGTTGCCATTGTAACCCCGGAACCCTGCAGGAAGAGGCAGGATTTCCAGACAAAGAGCATGACAGATAGTGCTACAGTGTACAGAGGAGTGCATAGTTACTGCGGGGATAAAGATGCTGTGGGCTGGTACTATGAAGCACAGGTGGGCTGCTAAGAGCTACAGGCGTTACGGAGGGCGGGCAGGCCCGTGGAGCCTTTGATGGGCACTGCAGAGCGTGGGTGGAGGCAGTGGCTACAGAGTAGGTAGTAGAGGTCTCGTACTCCCTAGTGGGGCTCCTCGGGGGGAAAAAAACGGCAGGAGTGACTTGGGACCTTCTCCACCGGCTTCCCCATTGATTTTGCCTGTGGGAAGCCAGCAGGGAAGGTTGCAAATGGCGACCACAGGAGGACTCTTCAACTGTTATAAGTACAAAGCAGTTGCCAAATACCTGAATCTTGCTCACATGGCCCTGGAGCATGTTACAACGGCCAGAACGCTTGACCAGTTGCAAGTACCACACACTCACCTCAATCTTAACCTTGGGTGGTCACTAAAAAGTCATTAAAGTTGAGGACTACCTGTCTTTTCATCATGTCCCGGCAGAACGTGGACCTGTTCAGCAAACCCCAGCGGCCACGATCTCCTCCGCTGCCCGATGTGATCAAGAACGCTGCTGCACGTAGGCCTCCCGTTCCTCCATCTCCTTCCAGGCCCCTCAACTCTCAGAAGAAGGGCCACCCACCCCAACCAGCCATCAGCTGCTCCAGGCCACAGAACATGGCGCATCAGGAAGAGTCCAACCTTTCCAGGTTACAGCACCACTTGGAAGCTTCTCGGAAGTGTCCCCCGTCCCCCTTTGTGATGCCTCTCTCCAAGGCTGCATCGATTGGAAAGATGTCCTCTGGGCCTGTTCAGAATGCCAGAAGCCAACACAGACCCCCCAGTCCGAAACACTTAAAGGTGCTGCTTCCACCAAAGAAACCCGCCTTAATCAAGCCTGCCCAGGTGAAAACTTTTTTTCCTAAAAATAAAAATAAAACTGCGAGGTTAGGGGGGTGGGGAGCGTAGGTGGGATTGTTGCTTCCTTTGTACGATGAACGCCCACTGCCTCTTGTTTCCAGAACATCCCAGAACCCTCACCAAAACGATTCTGATTAATTTTTAAAGGAATGACGATCTGAAAAGTATCCAAAAAGCCCACTACACTATCCTGCCATCCTTAACCTTATTGAATTACTCCTAAACTCGGCGGCTGCTTGGAAGCAGAAAAAAAAACAAACGTTGACCGTTAAGATATG
This sequence comes from Vipera berus, assembly GCF_964194415.1. Taxonomy (NCBI): domain Eukaryota; kingdom Metazoa; phylum Chordata; class Lepidosauria; order Squamata; family Viperidae; genus Vipera; species Vipera berus. The sequence continues at coordinate 12,157,146 of NC_138217.1, read as the reverse complement.
TGAGACAATCTCTCATCTCCGCAGGCTTCCGGTTCCCGGAAGAGAAGCATTAGCGCGGTGGAGGAAGACACGGAGGAGGAGGAGGAGGCTGGACTGAGAAAAGAGAAGAGGAAGCCAGGCAAGCCTGTGACAGTGAAGGAAGAGAAGAAAGACTCGAGTGAGGTGGTCGTAGAAGTAAGTCAGCCGGTCCGGTTGGAAGTAGGACTGGAACCCTCTGGCTAGAAATTTCTGTGACTGTCCCACCTCTCTGTAGATACCAGGTGGAGATGCGTTGCGGGAGTGCCCAGCATCCGGTCCTCGAGAAACTATACTTCTGTTCTGGGTGGTATTCTGAATTTTTGGTATGTAAAGTACATGGTGACGGTTACTGATTTTCGGATGTATTTGGCTTCTCCCTGCTTTTCAGCTGACGGACAGCGCGGGAGAAGAGGAGTTAGCAGAAATGAGAAGAGCACAAAAAGGTACTTTGGCTGGCTGTCTTGCACCTGCAGTGTTTTTAAAGAGAGATAAATCACCCCAAGATTATATCCGCCACGGGAAAACTCTTCTTCACCTCTGTCTGCTAACAGGATCGCTAAGCGAGGGGCGGGGAGCCTGTGGTTTTCCAGAGGCTGCTGAATTTTAGCTCCTGGCATCCCTTCCTTATCCTTGGCGGCCCAGTGAGCTTTGCCCTGCGAATTCCATTACCCAACCCCTCAGTCTCATGTACAGTGCATTAAAGGAAGTGCCCTGACACCGATAGCAGTTGTAGGACATTAAAAAAAAAGATTGCATGTTTTGAACTTCCACTTTCTGTTGCGGCAGCCATTTAGTGCAAGAATGTAGAGAGGGTCAGAATCCTGCCCATTTGTCAGCCAGGGCTGTTTGCTGGTCTTTGAGCCGCCTCTCGCTTCTCTCAGATAAAGGGCAGCACGTGGAGGTCCGAGTAAACAAGGAGTGGTTCACGGGCCGAATTACAACCGTCGAGGTGGGCAAGCAGACGGTCCGTTGGAAGGTGAAATTTGATTACGTCCCAACTGATGTTACCCCAAGGGACCGATGGTAATTTTTAACGTACAGATTCTGGAGCAATAAGGGAGGGTCTTCGGGAGGCTGAGGCATTCGAGGTTTTGCACCATGGTCAGGATGGAGCCACTTGCTTGGAAGCAGGTCAGATGGCCCTGGGCTTCCTTTGTCCTTCCTTGACGACAACATTGGGTCTTCGCTGGCTCATGTCGCCTATAGGCTGTGCGGTGTTTCGAGTTCAGTTTGGACAAAGTAGCCTTCTCTTGAACCTAAGAGGCTCTCCGCGCGAATCAAGAGAAGTATTTCTCAAGGACGAGATCCAGAATTATCCACACACACCCCCCACCCCCCGGTCAGTCTGATTGGAGTATCTCATCATCATGCCGACCCCCCCACACACACACAGTTAACAATTTCAGCCAATCTCAGAACCGCTTTTAGACTGGCGTACGGAATGACGCTTGGCGTTAAAAAGCACCACATCATCATCGCATGAGCAAAATGGAGAAACCTATGCGTTCTGGCAACATTATGGCCTAAAAGTCTTTCACTTGGCACAGTGTGGACCGTAAAGAGTTGTGTTTAGTGTTTTAATTGTTTTAGCTCTTTGTCGGGGGGGAAAAAAAACAAGAGGCAGTTTGGGGGGAAACTTTTGAGAGTGGCAAACGACTTGTGATGTGCCCGTTGCTTCGTTCAGGGTAGAGAAAGGCAGCGAGGAAGTTCGTTTGATGAGGGCCCCCTCGCCGGAACACCAACGTCCAGCTGTGCAGCAGCAGCAGCAGCAGCAACAGGACCAGGAAGAACAGCTGGAGCTGCAGTTGGATATTCCTTCTGAGCCCTCTACCTCTGACGGTGGCCAAACGGAGCCGGACACCACCGACAACAGACAAGAGAATGCGGACTTGTTAGCCCAGTCCCTACGGTGAGTGTTCAGTGTTGTGAAGCCAGTTCTCGCGGTGGTCCTAATTTGGCCCTCGAGCAGATACGTCCACCTTCTCACTTTGCGTTTCCGAATGAACATTAAGCAGCCTTTCAGATTTCATTACTGGAACAGAGGCCAGTGTGTGTGTGTGGGTGGGTGCTGTATCCCCGTTTAATGTTGCAATCATTTGGATCGGCCAACTTCTTCGACTTAACTCAGGGTAATGTATTCTGTTCCTGCGGAAGAGCAAGACACTAAACACGTTCGTAAAAGGAGAATATTTGTAGCTCGCGGTTGACACGACGACAGCCACGTAAACAATATACCCCGATAACTGCCAAAGACGCCAGCAGCAAGCAGCCCCAACCTCTTAAGAACCTCTTTAAGACCACCCCCCACCAACACTGATAGGGCAAGAATATAAACCGACCGCAAAGCCCACTCCTTACTAGCGCTGGTGATGTTACCTAGTTTGGGTCTGCAGGAAAATAAGCCATCTCAGAGCACCAAGTACCCCCCACTAAATGCTGAATGCATATTTTGATTGATTGACTGATTATGTGCCATCGAGTTGGTGTCAACTCAGCAACCACCTAAATGGACCCATCTCAAAGATAGCCTTTCCCCATCTTGGCCCTTAAGGTCTTCCAGCGGCACACCCTTCGCCACTGTATACACCGATCGGATCTCTTATGTACTTGGCTGCGTTGTCCTCTTTCCATCTTTCCCAGCGTTAAAAGATTTGTCGACAGGGCTTTTGCTTAATATGTCTAGAAACCTCCTTTCAATAAAAAAGGAAGACGAGCTAAATATTCATGTTTGAATTCTATGCCCAGTACCGTTTTCTATGCTTTTGTGTGTGTTTGTGTGTGTGTGTGTGTGTGCGTGTGTGCATGTGTGCGTGCGGGTTGTCAACTGCAAATGACATTCTGACAAACTGACAAATGACTTCTGCTTTGCACTTGCCTGTCTTCTCTTTGCTTCAATAGGAATTGCTTGCGTTATTTCTTGCCCCCCAGTTTCCCCATTTCCAAGAAGGATTTGACTTCCATGAGCTCGCAGGAGTTGGTGGCATTCCCTTTGGTGAGTCCTCTGTTCAGCTGATAAAATGCACGTGCTACAACCAATTACCTCCCCAGATATATACCGGGTTCTTTTTAACGAGACGTAGATTTTTGGAATCAGAAGTTTGGTATCGCCTCCATCGCCCTCTCCTTTAATGTTTGTGAACTCTGCTCCTAAAACAGGTGCAAAATAGCAAAAAAGAAGAAGTTAGAATCCCTGCATTAAAATTTGTTTGTTAATTTATAGAATGTAATTAAATGGTACACTTCCCTCTCCCCAAAATTCTACATAATCTCCACCTGTTTGTTACTCAACATGATGCAATAATAATAATAATAATAATAATAATAATAATAATAATAATAATAATAATAATAATCAGGGCTGGTTTGATTGGAAGTACAATAATTAGTGTCTTTCTCTTCTTGCCTGGAGCAAATTGAACCCTTTTTGCCTTGTTTCCTTATAACCTTGGGATGTTCTCCGTGTCTCCGTTTCCACAGAAAGAGTACTTTAAACAATACGAGGTGGGTCTGCAGAACCTGTGCAACTCCTATCAGACCCGTGCAAACGGTCAGATCCAAGCCTACGAGGAGAAAGTTCACCACCTAGAGCAGAAGGTCAGAGAGACGAATGAGAAGCTCCAGAAGCTGAGGACAAACATTGTCGCTCTGCTCCAGAAAGTGCAAGAAGTAAGTGTGGCCTCAGGTAACAGCCTGGATGTTTTTGAGCTCTTTCTCAAGATGTGCAAAACCAGCCCATCCCAGAGCTCTCAAATCAAATCTTTATTACGGTCAAAGACCCGCAGAGGTTTTGCGCATGGATCACAGCTGCTTTGAATCGCCTTTTCTCAGATGTATCCAGTAATTACAGACAGTAATCAGGAGTTAACAAAAGAATTACAGTCTTAAAACATTGCAAATGAGCAACTCTCCAACTTCCGTTACAAATATCAGCTTAGATCGGGGGGGGTGGGGTGTCTTCAAGCCTGGCCCTTTGATGACTTGTGGACTTCAACTCCCAGAATTCCTCAGCCAGGCACGCGTGAGGAATTCTGGGAGTTGAAGTCCACAAGTCATCAAAGGGCCAGGTTTGAAGACCCCTGGCTTGGATTCTCAGGGTGGCGTCGTCTACCAAATTCTTTATTGTGTTTTTGAAATTACTAAGAGTCACTGCTTGCGCCTTTTGTTCGTGAGAGATAACATTATGTGGGCTGAAAGTTTTTTTCTGCTGTTTTCAGGATATTGATTTCAATTCAGACGACGAACTGGATGCTTATATTGAGGACCTCATCGCTAGAGGAGATTGATGGGCCCAGCTCCAGACCAGCAAAAGCGTGAAATCAGACAGCAATGCGGTTACTGGGTCCATTGGGTCTCCAATAGGTGTAGAACAAGCAGCACAGGCTGATGGACAGAGCTGAAGCCGTGGTTTTAGAGACTTGTGTTCCTTGTTGAGTACGTCGGTGTTGAACATGTTCGTTTTTTCCCCTCTTTTATATAATGAAATTAGCAACTGTTACTGTTAAGGTTTCTAACCTTTTGTTTATAGATATTTGTTATAAAAAAAAGACAAACCTAAACCCACCCCCAGCCCACCCCCAATAAAATATAACTCTTCATGGAGCAAGCTTTTATTTGTAGTACGGATGGATTCATTCCGGATTTTGATAAAAGTTTATAAGAAACACTGTTCCGTTTGAAGGGATGGTGCTGGAGCTGGTAAGAGACACCCACCAGGGCTAGTCTGTTGCTGGGGCCTCTCTTTTGAGGAGGAGGAGGAGAAAATTGACATAAAGCAGGTGGGCTCCAAAGGTGTAACAGAATTGTTCGCATAATTGGAGAAAAGCATTTTTCTGACAGCAGGGGGTATCGTGGATCAGAGCACCAGGTTTGTGGCTCCCCTCCTACTTTGCACTTATCCCATTTGGAAGTCTTCATAAATTTGGCCACTGACACACAACCTCCCCCCGCCCCTTTTGCACTTTTCATCTGGAGCCCACCGAGTGTTCTTCGTCTTAAGAAGCTGGGGATAAACTTGCTGGAGATTTTAAAAAAAACCCGGAAGCTAAAAATTGTTTGTTATTGCTTCTTTAGTCTGTGGACTGAAGGGAAGCCAGACAAGTGAACACACCCCTGAAGCTTTTCTTTTGGTCCCCCCTCGTCCCCCAGTTCAGACAGCTCCAATCTCAATTTACAGGCGGCTGAATTGCGTTTGAAGCCAACGTGGGTTCTGCCTTGGGTGTCACTTCAGGCCAAAGGCAAATGGGTTGTTGAATTGTTGCATAGATCATTGTGTAGACTTAAGGCACTTTCAGAAGGAGGTGGGCACTCTTCCAGGACGCAATGAATTCCATAAATAACACACACACACACACACACCCGCCTTTCTTCTTCAAGCTATTTTCCAACAAAATCTCTTGACAAGGAGGCTATTTGCAGGCAAGCACAGCTGACTTGAAACTATAACACCCAAGCTGAATAAAACGCAGGGGATTTTTTTTTTGAATGTAGTCTGGACTTTTGCTGCTGCCTTTAAAAAAAACAGAAAGATCAGCCACAAACAGGAAAAGAGGCTGCGTCTCAGAGGAGTATCCAGCAAATGTTCAAGGACTGCAAAGTCGCCACGGAGCCTGCAGCTGCTAGAAGCATCTAAGAGACACAGAAAAATAAGCTGTTAAGATAGCAGCAACATATAGTATCTCCCAGCGGGCCCATCCAAAACAAGGGAAATGACTCTTTTTTTTAATATAGAATGGTGCAGAAACTTAATTTTCAGGCAGCCATTTCCTTCAGAGTCATTTGGTCACGCTCTTTGATGTTTTGGGGTTCTTTCCGACCTGCGCTTAATGCAAAATTGGGAGAACGGGGTTTTGAAGTAGCTGAAGGTTAATTTTATGGAAAAAGGATGCACAGTTTTATGGGCTAGCTCGACACACAAAGAGACCAGTTAACAAGCGGGTTTTTAAGCCCAAGATCTCACGCTGGACAAAGGAAATGTAACGTGCCATTTCTGATGTGGCCGCCATCAAAAGCCTTGCTCTCTCGAATCTATGTGCATGCCGTACGAAGCGTTCTGATTAAGCTCTTGGGTTCTAGGGCAGCCTACATTCTAGATTTGCACACAGTTGATTCCCGAAATTCTTCTCTGCCTTCCTTCAGCCCCTTTGGAAGAGTTGCTGAAAACCAGGAACTCTTTTTTTCCAGCTAATTTTGAGATGGGTGGTAGGTACGCTCTTAAAATATGCTCTGCACTAACATAACGTTTTAAAGAAAAAAGACAAATCCCCTGAATGGAATCCAAAAACCTGATAAAATTCCTCCCCCTGAGTGACGGGCCTGCCCACGGCACAAAAAGGGCGACTCCCATCGGTTGTAGACTCTTGTTAACGAAAAGTTGGTCCATCTCTAGAATGGGGGAGTAGCCAGGGCTTCTCTTCAAGGAGACCGACTAATGACTAGGAATTGGGGGCTGTGATCCCAGGCGTCTAGAGAGCTTGTCGTTTTTTAAAATCTCCTTGTAGGCCTTCCCATCGGGAGCCTGGTGCAATCGATTGGCTTCTGTAGGTGGATCCAGGAGACGCTTCTGGTGTGTTTCTCCACCCCTCGGTGGCTGAATCTCCCCAAGTCCTCTCCCAGCTGCTAAGACGTCCCTTCCCCCACTCACTCCCTTCCCACCACCCTTATCACTGTACCCCTTTTGTGACGGAGGGTGCAGCTGCTTAGATCAGCGCCTGGCTGGTGGTGAAAGAACCTTCGTGAAAAGTTGGGCAGCTGAGATGATTCATTGTCTGACCTGCCAGCTTGCCCAGGACCCCCGATCTCAGCAGCGGTTTTTATGGGAGGTACCCCCTGTCCACATGGCACCCCGTTCCCCGGACAGTCTCCAAGGCAGGTTGAAGGGTGCCTACCCCCTGGCACACACACACACCGGTGTGTCATGTAGGAGAGAGGGCTGCATTCTCTTTCTAGTCCTTGCTTACTGTCTACAAGGCCCCTTTTCCCTTCACGAGATGAGAAAACCTCAGCTGTTGCTCCTCTTCCTCCTGCCAAGGGCGGCGGGGGATGGGAGGGGGGAAGCAGTGGAACCGGGCACATGCAGGTCACATCTGGGGCCGAACCCCGAAGGTTGCCAAGTTTTCCGTTGCCTTGGGACACTGAATCCTTGTCATCTTGTCTCTTGGTCCTGGCATCCCATCTTGGCTGCCTTGGGGAGAGGGGCTTGCAGATGTGGGACTAGGGCAGCTTCCCAGCAGCGGCGCAGAACAGGGCGGCTTTGTGCGGGGCTTTCCGGAGGGCTCTCCCAGCCTCCCCGTTTCCCTTGCTCATGTCAGAGCCATGCTCCCACACCTCTTTATCTCAGCTGCTCTTCTTTCCCCAAAGAGCTGCTTGGGAGCGCAGGTCAAACCTCAAAAGTGTGAGGTGGAATGATAGCAGAAGCCTTCAGTCAGTGGCATGCAAAACAATCCCACTTGGACGACAGCTGTATTTCTCAGGCAGAGGGGGGGGGAGAGCGGGGGTGTGGCGTGAGAATTTAGATCCAGCAGATCTAGGAACAGCCCGATGGAGGTTTGTCATACAAGGCCCTTTCCCAACCAAACCATCTCTAGATGCGTGTATGTCGTACTCCCAGAATTGCCTAACTAGCAAGACCCATGACCAGGAAATCTGGAAGTTGGGATCCAATATGTATGTGTGTGTGTGTGTGTGTGTGTGTCAGATAAGGGAATGAAGGAAAATTAACTTAATTTTCCTTCATTTCCTTTTCTGACACATATTTATCCTTTCCTCCTCAAGATCAGCACCCTTTGAAGGAGCAAGTTCTTAGAAATTAGGAACTTTGGGGGAATTAGACCTGGGTGTTTTTTTTTAAGCCTCTTTTTAAGGGCAGGATTGAAACTACATTTGATGTCCTTTCTTCTGTACTGCAAGGAGCCTTCAGTTCACTTCTGAAGGAGAGAAGCCACCTGGAATTAAGGAGAAACTTCCTGGCAGTGAGGACAATTAACCAGTGGAACAGCTTTGCCTCCAGAAATCGTGAGCGCTCCATCACTGGAGGCTTTTGAGAAGAGATTGGACAGCCACTTGTCCGAGATGGCATAGGGTCTCCTGCTTGAGCAATGGGGTTGGACTAGATGACCTCCAAGGTCCCTTCCAACTCTGATGTTCTGTCTCTTTCAGCATTGCTGAAAGCTGCTCTCTCTCTCTCTCTCTCTCCCTCTCTCTCTCTCTCTCTCCCCCTCCCTCCCTCCCTCCCTCTCTCTCTCTCTCTCTCTCTCTCTCTCTCTCTCTTCCAGACTGTAGTTATTGCATAGATTTAAAGGCCCTCTGTCTGTTTCCCCCCTCTCCCCCCCATGTTTGGTTTGGGGTTAAAGAATCAAAAAGACCTTATAAGCACTCAGAACGTACAAAGGTGTGTGTGTGTGGGGGGGGAGGAACAATGCAGGAAAAGGCTAAAGCGAATAAAGCTGTTCTGAAATTTAGCTTTAAAAGCCCCTTCTTTGGGGATGACAACATTTGCCATTTTGTGCTGCTGTTTTGCTCTGCTTCCATTTGTTGGACTTTGACAGTCCCTGCTCTTTCTCTTCGGATCCTTTTTCGTTTTTGATCGTCTTTGCTCCAAAAATTCAGGGTGCCTGAGGTCTCCATTTTGTTGCCAAATTCAAAGACGCCGTTTAGGGGACCGGCTTGCAAGTCTCGCTTGCTTCTCGCTCCCTAAATTCTGTTTTGTGTTTAGATGGGCTCTTTAAAAAAAACAATTTCCCCCAGTGAGGGATTGCCCTCCTGTTTTGCTGCCTCCCCTCTCCCCCCCTCCCTTTCTGATGGGAAGCAAAAAGAGCAGAGTTTTAGTTAGCCAAGAGACAATGCAGCCTAACTGTTAGAGCAGGCAGGGCTAAAAAGCAAAGGCTCACGCTGAAGTCTATTCACCCTGTTGGGGTAGAAATTGTAGGATGTTCTCTATGCCAGCTTAGTGGAATATAAAGCAAGGTTGACTCAGCCTTCCATCCTTCCGAGGTAGGTAAAATGAGGACCCAGATTGTTGGGGGCAATAAGCTGACTGTAATAATGCCGCTTGGGGTGTGTGTGAAAGCCCTAATAAGCAGGCATATACATAGAATGAAGGCTATTGCTAAGCACATTGATTTGTGCTTTAGATTGTAAGCCACCCTGAGTCTTCGGAGAAGGGCGGGATATAAATGGGATTAAAAAAAATAAATGAAAAAATAAATAAGGGGGCAGCGCTTATCTCCTTTCCAAGCCCAGAAAAGCCAGCGGCGGCTTCTAAGGGGGAAGCACTCTGTGCATGTTCAGAAATGACACCAAGGATGCTTGCAGATGTCATGGGGTGCAGCGTGCCCCTTCCAAGCAGCCCCCCACCCACCCTAACCACCAACGCTTCCCAGCCATGGGGGGATCACCGAGCCGGGGGCTTCATGGGGAAGGGGGAGACGGACGCTCCGGGCCCCGTATCCTAGGAGTGACATGATAACAGTGTTCCAATATCTGAGGGGCTGCCCCAAAGAAGAGGGAGTCAAGATCTTCTCCAAAGCGCCTGAAGGGAGGAGAAGAAGCCACGGATGGAAACTAACCAAGGAGAGAAAATTGGTCTGGAACGGCAGAGGGTTTCCTGCTGGAGCAGGGGGTTGGACTAGAAGACCTCCAAGGTCCCTTTCCAACTCTCTTATTCTGAATCCAGCTTGGCGTCGCCTCTCTGCAGGGAAAAATCCCTTCGCTTCAGGCATTCACCCTTTCTCCCCCACTGGAGGAACTTCACCCGTCCCGCTTTTTTAAAAAAAACTCCGCGCCAGCCCGAAACAGCTAGAAAAGAACCGACTCTCATTTTTTTTCCTCCCCCCCGAAGAAAGAGAAGCCTTTATTGGGTACAAGGGAGTTTCCACCGCAAGGACCTGCCCCGAAACGGTGAGTCCCCGGGTGGCGAGAGAAAAGCAGTCCGAAGCCAGGCAAGGGAAAGTCTTAAGACGGGGCGGGCCAGGCGGGCGCCGGCTCGGCGATCCTGGCGCGGTCCGTCCCGTCCTCTACACCTTGGTGCCCGTGGAGGGCAGCTCCGACTTCTGCGTCTGGCCGCTGAGCGTGGACGAGACGGAGCCGGCGGGGCCGCGGCGGGGCCGTCGGAGGCCGAGCAGCAGCAGGCACTGGGCGCGGAAGCGGCCGTCGAAGAAGGCGTAGAGGAAAGGGTTCAGGCAGCTGTTGACGTAGGCCAGGCAGGTGGTGTAGGGGTGCAGGCGCAGGATCAGCTCCAGCCAGGCGCAGGGCAGGCTCAGCGCGCCCACCCAGGCCAGCACGTAGAGGCTTTTGAGCAGGTGGAAAGGCAGCCAGCACAGGGCGAAGACGGCCACCAGCGTCACGATGATGCGCAGCGGCCGCCGGCCCTGCCGGCTCTCCTCCTGCCGGGCGCGCCGTCGGAAGTGGCGGCGGACGGCGGCGCCGATGCAGCAGTAGCAGAGCGTCAGCAGCAGCAGCGGCAGCACAAAGCCCAGCGCCGTCGTGGCCAGGCTCAGCGCCGCCAGCCAACGGGCTGCCTCCTCGGCGCTGCCGGCCCAGGCGCTGAAATCCATGTCGCACTCCAGCGCCGAGCCGTTGCCGCCGTCGCGGGGGCTCAGCCGCGTCCGGCGCAGCAGCAAGGCGGGCAGCGCCAGCAAGCCGGCCAGCAGCCAGACGGCGGCCAGCGAGAGCAGCGTGGAGGCCCGCGGCCGCGACGGGGCCGAGGAAGAAGAAGCCGGCCGGCCGGCCGAGCGCGGCAAGGCGTGCACGATGGCCAGGTAGCGCTCGAAGCCCAGGCAGCCCAGGCAGAAAGCCGAGGCGAACATGTTGAGGAGCACCAGGTAGCTGCTGAGCTTGCAGAGCGCCGAGCCGAAGGGCCAGTGGAAGCGCAGCGCCGTGTAGGCGGCCCACAGCGGCAGCGTCACCACGAAAGCCAGGTCGGCCAGCGCCAGGTTGCCGATGTAGGCGTCGGCCGGGCGCCGTTTGGCCGGCGCGCCCCTCCAGACGGTGAGCAGCACCAACCCGTTGCCCGACAGCCCCAGCACGAAGACCAGCATGTAGAGCACGGGCAGCAACGAGAAGGAGAGCTCCCAGTCCGTCTCGGCCTCTTCCCAGAAGCAGCCCCCCAGCCCCCCGGCCTCGCTCCAGTTGCCCGCCGGCTCCTCGTCGTAGGCGTAGTCGGGATCCTCCATCCCGCTGCTGCTGCTGCTGCCGTCCCTCCGACGGCCGCCAAGCCAGGCTTGCTGCCGGCGCGCCCAGGGCGCTTAAAGAGGGCTCCGCGCCTGGCCCCGCCCTTCGCTGGGGAGGAGGGGGGGGCTGGGAGTGGGGGGTGGGTGGGATGGAGGGAGGGAGGGAGGGATGGAAGCGCCTTCCCGACGGGAGGCGGCCGCACCGCCACCCCCACCCGCGTCCCGATGCGAGCGAGGGAAGAAGCCCGCCTTGCACCGGGCACGTCTGAATAACCGAATCACAGAGTTGGAAGGGACCTCGGAGGTCGTCTAGTCCAACCCCCTGCTCAGCCAGGAGACTCTGCATACCGTTTCTGACAAGTGGCTGGCCGGTCTTTTCTCCAAAGCCTCCAGCGATGGAGCATCCACAACTTCTGGAGGCAGGTCGTTCCACTGGTTAATTGTTCTCATCGTCAGGGAATTTCTCCTTAGTTGCCTAGGCTTGCACCGCTCTCTCTTCTACAAGGAAAAACAACAGGTGATTGGCAGGGAAGGTTAAAAAAAATCCACAGAGGGGGCAATACCTCCATTAGACCAACTAATATTTTTTTTCCAAGTTGCTGCGAGTTTGGGTGCTTTTTTTGGGGGGGTGGGCAATCGGAACCCCCAAAATAGCCCTTTTGTGCCAGGGCCTCTGGGCATGCAAATGAGCTGTGCAGGTGCAAGAGAAGGAATTTTTGGAAAGAGGAGCCAGGAAGTCCCGATCAAATCTTCAATTTAAAATTCTTGGCTGCTGAGGGTTTGGTTTTGGGTTGTTGTTTTTTGTTTTTTTTTGGTGGTGGGAGTTCATTTGGTGTTCTGGCCGGAGACACCAAAAAGATTTTGGCTGCCTGCTCCGGCTGCAGAATAAAATAAAAATAAAATAAATCCAGATGAGCACTAATGCCTTCAAGTGGCCGTTCACTTGATGCCTTCAAGTGGCCGTTCAGATCTTTGCAAGCCAAGTTGGTCTCCCCTTTAGGCCTTGAGCTGCCGGGTTGTCAGTTGTCAGTGCGAACGCCCCCCCCCCGCCTCTGCACACCTCCCAAGACACAAAAGAGGATTCAGAGACCCCTAAGAAGGCACAAGGGAGGCTCCTGTTGGTTTTTGCTGGCCTCTGTGTGGGAATTTTCCAAACCGGATGCCACATTCATTCGCCAGGGCACAGCAACAGGGCTGGGACCCCCCCTCCCTGTGAGAACCCCTCAACAAGAAGCTATAAATCCACTTCCCACATTCGCAGGGCAGCAGAAATGGAACGATGCCACAAAGCTGCCACAAAGCTGCACACCGAGGCGCAGGCCTGACGGTCCTCTAGTTACGTCCTGCTCTGCAAGCTGGGGACTGCGGGGGGGTGGTGGTGGTGAGGAAGGAAGAGGGACCGTCGCTTGTGATGCTTAGTGTGGGGCTGGTTAAGGAAGAATTTAGAATTTAGAATAACTGGGGTGTAGGAGGTTTTCCAGTCCAACCCTCTGCTCAGGCAGAGAAACCCCAGACCACAAAAATGGAGGCGTTGCAAAGCCAATTTTTTTTTTGCACCGTGTTGAAATGCAAGTTGTCCTCAAATTACGACCACGACAGAGCCCAAACTTTAATGTTGCTGGGTCAAACGTTCGTGAAATGAGTTTGCCCCGTTTCACGACTTTTCTTGCCACCGTTGCTAAGTGAATGGTTGCGTTTCTTAATAACACGGCCGTTAAGTGAATCTGGCTTCCTCCGTTGACTTGGCTTGTCAGAAGCTCACAAAAGGGCGATCACGTGACCCCAGGACGCTGCAAACCATCGTAAATACGAGTCGGTTGCCAAGCAGCCGAATTCTGATCAGGTGACCCTGGGGAAGCTACAACGGTCGCAAGTGTGAAACACGGTCGTAAGTTCCTTTTTCTCAGTGACATAGCTTTGAGCCGTCACTAAATAAACTGCTGTGAGTCGAGGACTACCTAAAACACTTTAGGGCTTAACTGGGTGCCTACATTCCCAATGGAGAGCTTCAACGTTGCAGTCAGCCTCTCTCCCCTTTGCTGAGGGTCCTCGCTGCCCCTGGACCCCCCCCCCCCCAGCTGTTTTTCTTTCTCTTCCCTGCTGTTTTTCCAAGGCTGGCCAAATTGCATTCCCCGAAGGAGGAAGGCGATAAGGGGGTGATGGCTGAAATGGCAACAGAGACGTCTTGGCTCTGGGATCTGTCCGTGGGAGGGAGGGAGGGTGAAAAGGGTCGAGGGGAGGACTGGCCTCCTTCACCCCATTTGACAATCCAGCCTGTCTATTTTAAAAACTCCAGCAGTGGATGGGGGCACCGAGGATGAAATTGCTCTCCCAAAATCAAGTAAGAAGCACCGGAAATTTGAAAGAGGCTAAACCCAAAACAAGGGTAGTCCAGTAAACCGCCAGGCACTTGAGCTCTTAAGCCTTTCCTAAGAATCCATCAAGACTGAACGAAGAGATATAAATGCAACTGCTGTTCTATTCCTATTCTCCACTCCCATTATTCTATTCTATTCTATTCTATTCTATTCTATTCTATCCTATCCTATCCTATCCTATCCTATCCTATCCTATCCTATCCTATCCTATCCTATTCTATTCTATTCTATTCTATTCTATTCTATTCTATTCTATTCTATTCTAATTCCTTATTCTATTCTATTCTATTCTATTCTATCCTATCCTATCCTATCCTATCCTATCCTATCCTATCCTATCCTATCCTATCCTATCCTATCCTATTCTATTCTATTCTATTCTATTCTATTCTATTCCATATTCTATTCTATTCTATTCTATTCTATTCTATTCTATTCTATTCTATTTTATTCTATTCTATTCTATTCTATTCTATTCTATTCTATTCTATTCTAATTCCCTATTCTAATTCCCTATTCTAATTCTCTATTCTATTCTATTCTATTCTATTCTATTCTATTCTATTCTAATTCCCTATTCTAATTCCCTATTCTAATTCTCTATTCTATTCTATTCTATTCTATTCTATTCTATTCTATTCTATTCTATTCTATTCTACTCTACTCTACTCTACTCTACTCTACTCTACTCTACTCTATTCTATTCTATTCTATTCATTCCCTATTCTATTCTATTCTATTCTATTCTATTCTATTCTATTCTATTCTATTCTATTCTATTCTATTCTATTCTATTCTATTCTATTCTATTCTATTCTATTCTATTCTATTCTATTCCATACTCTACTCTACTCTACTCTACTCTACTCTACTCTACTCTACTCTACTCTACTCCACTCCACTCCACTCCACTCCACTCCACTCCATTCTATGTTCTGTTCTGTTCTGTTCTACTCACAGAAGATAAATGAGAGGTTTAAATTTCTTTTGCCATTCGGAAAAGGCATTACCACTCTCAAAGGTTGAGGAACAGGGCAGACTTGTGCGATGCAAGGCAACGAGGAGTGTGACTCCTGGCCTGAAAAAACAGTTGCACATCCCTGTTGTGAGAGAAAGGAAAACGGACAGCCACCCCCCATCCCCCACCCCCAGCACACACTTCAGGATGCGAGGCCCATTTCTTGGGACTCCCCCGGGATGCTGAGGCTCCTGGGCTGGAGCGTGTGAACTTCTGCAAGGAGAATTCTGATTCTTTCTGCCAAGTGGGAGACCAAAGTGGGAAGTAGGACCTGCACTGTAGCACCGGGACTCTTAATTGCTGCCAGATAATAAACCCAGAGTTCACATTCTTTAAAGTTAGATTTGTATCCCATGTGCCCATCCTTAGTTTCCAAAACTCTCCCCTGCTTGGAAACATCACTTTGCCAAAGAAGCATCAGACTTCAGTTTAGTTTTGCATAAAAATACCCCAAGCCCACAGGTTACTACTAACACAGAAGTTCTCATGCTCCAAAAACTGTTGAGGGCTTCTTCGCGATCAAAACCTCAGCCCCACGCATGACAGAAAAAGAGCAGGTCACCCAGTGTTAGGATTCAGTCAGTTTGCACCAGTTCGGCAAAAAACGGTAGCTATTTTTTTTCTTGCCCAATGGACTTCCAGAAGCTGCATCCACACAGGGAACCGGTTGTTCACCTATTTGAATCCCACCACTGAAGTCATCCGTTGTGCGAATGCAATGGACTTTTTGACTTTCTTTTTTTACCTCTTATGCCCCCTGCTGACTACCCCCATTCTGAAAGACCCCGACAGCATATTCCATCCATCAAAAAGAAAGAGAGAAAAAGCTGTTTTGGAGTTTTAGGTGGACAGTCACTTAGACGTGAGCCAGCAGCATGCGGAAAGCGCCTAAAAAGCGAATAACACAATCATCCTTGGTTGCATAAGCAGAGGCATAGAATCAAAACCACGCAAAGTATTCTGTACCGTTTTATAAAAGCTTAGTAAGCCACACCTGGAATTACAAGCTCGGCTTTGTCTGCCCAAGGGCCCCTTTGGACCCCCACGTACTGCCAAAAATGAATCCTCCATCCATCCCTCGAGGGAAACCATGCTCATACCTGCGGAAGCTAACAATGAGAGCACCTGATAGCAATCTCCCTCTGTAAACCAGGTGTGGCAATTTTACTACTTTTTTCCCCAATGGGCACTAAAGGGGGGAAGAAACCCCCCCCCCACCTCACACGATCTTCTAATTTCTACAAATACCCCCAGGGTAGGCAGGTTCCTTGCCTCGATTCAGGAAGGTGATCGGATTTTAATTAACACTTAACTCAGGTGGAAGCTGCCGTGTTTTGTTTTGCTTTTTGCCATTCTTGCTGCTAATGTCCTCTCCCTGAAGGAAAAGAGATGGCTCTTCAAACCCAATTGGAGGTAGAAACAAAATTGGGGGTGTGGGGGGGAGGTGTATTCCTCTAGGAATGCTCCCATTTCTACTTGGTTGGTGGATGGGTTAAGTGTTTGCCCTAGGATTGTCAAAGTTTTGTTTCTTTAGGATGAATTCGCTGGAATGCATCGAGCAGCGGGTTGGACTAGAAGACCTCCAAGGTCCCTGTGGCAGTGCTGGGCAGGAGAGGAGGAGGAGGAGGAGGAGGAGGAGGAGGAGGAGGTTCAACCCGGTGGGAACATGACATAAAAAGAAAGCCTCAGAGCATCTTTGCGAGGAGATGTGAGAGATGAGCCCTGAAACGCCGCAAACCTGAAGCAGCCGGGAAAAATCCTGACTGCATCCATCTTGGATAGTAAACAGGAAGAATGGGGTGGGGGGGTGGGGGGGCTATTTCTGGCTTTTCCTTTCAGGAAGGGAAAGTGAACGGCAAGATTCAAAGGGTCGTCTTTGAAGTCTGTGACTCTGCAAAATACAATCTCCCCCCCCCTTATCTTGTGGCTTTCCTTTGTGGGTTGGGGGGGCCCTCTGATTTGAAAGAGGAATCAGCCTGACATCCATTCATTCCCCCCCCCCACACACACACACACTGTTTTTATGATGCTCGACCTGGTGAAAATCTTGGTTTGGGTGTCTTGTGCGGAGGCTGTCCATGGAAAGGGTGATCCAGATTAAGGCTCCTTTTGTAGGGATCTAGAGTTTAACCACGTAACAGCTGCCCGCTTACAGGCATCCAGAGGCCTGGCACAGACGCTGCTTCGGTAAAAGGCTATGCTTTCTCATTAGAGCCTGGGCCCCAGACAGCTGAGCTTACGAATTACCGAATTACCGTGATTTAAAGCTGCCTTTTAATGGGTGCGTTCAAGCTGCCTTTAGACACGGCTGAGATTTCTCTACATCCATAGCAGAATGCGAAAGTTTGAAGGGGTGACTGAGGTTATGGAGACCAATTTAGCTCAGACCCTAGATTATAGCATCTCGAAACGCTTGCATACTTGCATACATCCAAGTGGCCTCAGCGTTGCGGGTTCCAAAATGCAAATGCCCTTTTAGGAAAGTTTTTCTAACATCCGATCAGAACTGACTTTCCCATAATATTAATGTATTTGTCTGAAATGGTATAGGGTTTCCTGCCTGAGCGGGGGGGGGCGGGTTGGACTAGAAGACCTCCAAGGTCCCTTCCAACTATTCTATTCTATTCTATTCTATTCTATTCTATTCTATTCTATTCTATTCTATTCTATTCTATTCTATTCTATTCTATTCTATTCTATTCTCCATATTCCACTCTATTCTATATTCTATATTCTATATTCTATTCTATTCTCCATATTCCACTCTATTCTATATTCTATATTCTATTCTATTCTATTATTTCTACTCTGTTCTGTTATATTCCAATTCTATTGTATATTTTACATTCTATTCTATTCTATTCTATTCTATTCTATTCTACTCTACTCTACTCTACTCTACTCTACTCTACTCTACTCTACTCTACTCTATTCTATTCTATTCTATTCTATTCTATTCTATTCTATTCTATTCTATTCTATTCTATTCTATATACTATATCCCATATCCCATATTCTACTCTACTCTACTCTACTCTACTCTACTCTACTCTATTCCTCATACTGGCTGGGGAATTCTGGGAGTGGAGGTCTACCTAACTTAATGTTGCCCAAAGTTGACAAAGAATGCTCTACACACTTCATGGCCCAACTGACCCTCTCTTCTCCCCCGTCTCCTGATCCTGAAGGCCTTGGTGGGCCAGGGCTGGCCAGGCTATTGTTCCCTGGGAAGGGATGTTTTGCAAATAAGGGAGGCTGCTCTGGTGGAGCGCCGCCAGGGTCACCAAGGAGCCGAGAGCAAGGAGGTCACCCATTCCCTGGGCTGGCAGACACAAACAGGAACCTGCCTTCCTGCTGAGATGAAGGACTTTTGGAGAAGAAAGCAAGATGAGGCACGAGGAGGAAGGCACCACAATTAGTCAACTCTCTGTGGAAAGCAAAGAAGGAAGCAGAGAATATAAACCAGCATCAGGGAGCATTTGCTGGGATAAAAACAAGCACACACACACACACCTTGGCCAGCTGCAGAGAGATAAATTTAGTCAACTGGCCTGAGGACTCCATTCTCTTCCTTGTAAAGGTGCTGAGGTCAGGCTTTTAATTCTTCCCAGGGACCACCGGTAGGACAGGGGAGAAAGGACGAAGGACAATTTAGCCTGAGCGCCTGTTACGCATCCCAGCTTCTGCCAACCTAGCAGTTCGAAAGCACGTAAAAATGCAAGTAGAAAAATAGGGACCGCTACAGTGGGAAGGTAACAGCGTTCCGTGCGCCTTTGGTGTCTAGTCATGCCAGCCACATGACCACAGAGACGTCCTCAGACAAGCACTGGCTCTTCGGCTTTGAAACGGAGATGAGCACCGGCCCCTAGAGTTGGAAACGACTAGCACGCATGTGCAGGGGAACCTTTACCTTTACCTTTTTATTCTGCAAAGACTTCAGATTTACTCATCTGCTCCAGCAAAAGAGGAAAGCAGCAGCTAAGATCCCTTTGGGGATGCATTGTTCACTGAAACACTGAAAAAAAAAACCAGAGAAACATCACACACCTTTGCACTTGTTTTTGAAAAGCTCAAAAAAAAAAACCACAACCCCACCTCTTTCCACTTTACTACCCTTCGGTCGGATTCACACAGTACACGGAGTAGGCTGAAATGGAGAGAGTGGTGCAAGGCAGCCATTCTCTTCCTGTAGAAAGGGGGTGGGGGTGGGGCAGCCATCGCAAGGTTTATTTGGGGGAAAGACTAGCGTGTCCTGTGAAGAGAGAAATTCAATAGATCAAAAATGTGTTTATTTTGCAGGAGAGGTTTTGTGTGTGTGTGTGTGTGTGTGTGTGTGTGTGTTTTTAAACAAGCCAACTGCTAATTAAAAGATCCTGCCAGATAAATTTGCAAGCTCCAGACTCCGAGATATAAAACTGACAAGCATGATATGGAACAGGCCACTTTTTCAAATTGGTTCCAACTTCCAGTAAGGTCTCCAAAGGTGGAGCGGCTGATTCCAAATACACAAACGGTGATGATGTTTAGCAGAACTCTTTACTCCGTGGACCTCCAAGATCTTTCTCCCTGGGGCAAATTGCTGTGGAATTATGGAACCCAATGGGAGCAGAGAAAAGAGAATGGAGAGAGGCAGTCCCGTTAAGCCATGATCTCACGTACTATGATTTATTTAAACCCCTCAGGGCTGGCAGTCGCACAACATGTGAAGCTCCCGATCCTAGTTTAGAAATCCGTGTGGCTGAGCTCACACAACAGCACGCTCAGCTGAACGTGCCTGATCCAGGAATACGTTTCTCCTTTCCCTTCGGTAACCACAAAAGCAAGAAAGAGGCTGGGTTTGCAGGACACGCACAAAATTCAAAGCCTTGGTTTATGGATTCGTCTTTTAAGAAAGAAGCAGAAAAGATTCAGAGAAGGACCGTGGAGGTTAACAGGGTTGGGAAAAAAAATTCAGATTTTTAGGGAGGAGGGTAGAGGAAGCTGGGCTGGGTGAGCCTTAAGAAGACAAGCCTGGAAAAGAGGATGGTGGAGGAGGAGGAAGAGGAAGATAGGATGGCCAAACATCTGAAAACCCCCAAGAGGAATAGAAGAAGTGAAGCTCTCGGCTCTGTTGTTCCCAAGTAGATGAGATGGAATAACACTAGAATAGAATAGAATAGAATAGAATAGAATAGAATAGAATAGAATAGAATAGAATAGAATAGAATAGAATAGAATAGAATAGAATAGAATAGAATAAGGATGAAGAATAGAATAGAATAGAATAGAATAGAATAGAATAGAATAGAATAGAATAGAATAGAATAGAATAGAATAGAATAGAATAGAATCTTTATTGTTACTTTAAACACCATCATGGCTTGCCATCTTTAACCTGTGGGGTCATAGGTTCACCATCGCTGTGCTAAGCGACAAGTAGCCATATCATAGCTTAGTGTGCAGCGTGAACCCAGGCTGTTTGAGGGACGGCCCATGATGGCTGGTCCCTAACAAGCTGCGGTACCCTGGTGAGGCAGATCAGCACTGACTGCCTCGCACAGCATCCTTTCCCCCTCCCCAAAATAACTTTCAAATTTGGGTTGGGAATGGTATTACAGGAGCTTCCCAGGGCTGTTTTTCCCTTCTGAATTTGGTCCGTGAGAAGAAGACGTTCCTTTTTTTAGCAGCATCTTGGCAGATGTGCCCTGTGGCGAAGAAGCCAAACATAGAAAGGACTGATCCTGGGAATGTAGAAATCCCTCCAATAATCATGTCTGCAGGGAAATGTTGATTTCTTGGGCCGGTAGTTCCCAGCCTGTTGTTGGAATTAAAGGAAACAAGGTCCACCTACCTGGTCACTAAGGAACAATACCAACTAATACCACTACCAACCTGGTAGCACACGATCCATCAGCTGATCGATGCAAAGACTCAATTCTCTTGAAAGGTCTATTATGCTGGATAAGGAAAAAAGAAGATGACGGAAAGAAAGTTGGAGAAACTCAATTACAGCCATGATAGAGGCACCATTGGAAGTCCTGAAGGACCAAGCTGGGGACAGATCATCCTGGACAAAATCCACCTGTGTGGAATGGAATGGAATGGAATGGAATGGAATGGAATAGAGTAATGAATAGAGTAGAGTAGAATAGGAATAGAACAGGAAAAATGAAGAACAGAATAGAATAGAAATAGACTAGACTAGACTAGAACAGATGAGGATGGTGATGGGATTAGACTAGACTAGACTAGACTAGACTAGACTAGAATAGAATAGAATAGATGAGGATGGTGATGGGATTAGACTAGACTAGACTAGACTAGACTAGACTAGACTAGACTAGACTAGACTAGAATAGAATAGAATAGAATAGAATAGAATAGAATAGAATAGAATAGAATAGAATAGAATAGAATAAAATAGAAGAGGATGGTGATGGGATTAGATTAGACTAGACTAGACTAGACTAGACTAGAATAGAATAGAATTATTAGCCAAGTGTGTTCTGACAGACAAGGAACTAAGAGCTCTGATTGATGGCACAAATCAATCAGTTTCATGCATTAAGTTATGTTGTTGTTTTTTTCCTCCATGCTCTGAATGCAGGAAGGACAGGCAGCCATTCCACAGGTGTCAGAGAGGAGTATTTTCCCCCTCTTCCACAGGAGAGAATTGCTGGCTAACCTCTATTTACTCAAGCGCCTTACAAACCCTTCATCAATTTTTTCCTCTTCTTGCTGCATTGTTGCCTGTGGATCACAAGTGGATGTTTGTGATGAATAGCACCTTAAAGTCTCTCTTAATTGCGCCAATCAGTTTGGGTAGCCCACAAGGAAGGAAACGTTAATTACTGTTTATTTTTATTTTTAACTTCTCTTTCTTGCATTCTTTGCATTTTTTTCCTAGCAAGATGGTGAAATGGTACCAGTCGAACTAAAAAGAAAAGTAGCAATTAAAGCTTCCCCATTCATCCCAAGAATAGAAGACCACACAACTTAATTAAGAAAAATCCATGAAGTGGCCAGGAGGAAGAGATCCACTAACCCCTCCGGTCACAATCAATTGGGAGCAATCAACCTACAGTAAGCGCTTTAGAGAAGAAACTTTTAATTAAAGCAACAACAGCCCTGCATTGTATCTTCCCTACCATCACTGCAATAATAGGTATAATTGCAAATCAGGTACGGGAAACGCTAAAAGATGTCACCTTTGACTGTCAAGTTATAATTATTTGGAACACTGTTAAATGCAAAAAAAAAAACCCAACAACAACCCTAGAGAATAAAGGACCTATGCGATTGTATTTTACAGCTGCTTTGAGCATATTTAAGCAACTTAGTGGTCACCCAACTCTTAACAGGTTTTGGGGTGGGTTTATAATTAAAAAAACACCACCAGGAGAGGTAAAAGGTTGAGAAACATTAACCTAGTTAGTCTCCACACTTAGGACAGGATGAGGGGGATGCCACATAACTGTGGAGACTGACTAGGTTGTTTCCCAACCTTGACAACTTGAAGAGCTGGCTGGGGAATTCTGGGAGTTGAATTCTGCACCTCTTCTCGAGAAACACTGAGCGAGGCCTTCATTAGCTTCCCAAATGCCATCAGGATGTCACATAGGAGAGTCCCTGGATGATGTAGGACTAGACTCATCTTCCTTGACTTTTGGCCACATTGTTGGGGATGATGAAAGTTGCAATCCCAAAGTTGCTCATGGCTTGATAGAGCTTGTCCACATTCTGCAGAAATCCTCTGGAAGAAAGGCTACCAGCTTGACTCTTGGCCAACAGTCCTCAAGACAGACCATCCCATGTTCTCCCATCACCTTGTGAGGCTGGTTTACAGTTCTCTGATCATCCCCCATGGTCCTTCTCTGGATGAGGGCAGGAACGGAATAGAAAGAACCAGTAATTTTAAGATGTTAATGCTTAGACAAGTGTGAAGAGGGGCAGTGGGTGGGCTTGGAGAGAAAATGGGATAGCACAAGGATAGCACAAGCTTTTTTGGGGGGTGGGGTAATGGACCCAACTGAGGAAGGAGGGGGGAGAGAGAGATTAGATACTTGAAGCAAACATCCATCCCTGAGCTTCCTGTCATTGTGTAGCCGGGGGCAGGGGGGTGGGGGTGAAGAAAGGATAGGCCTGCATAAACACTTAACCCAGGTTTCCTTTGGATCCTTCTGCCCAGTCAACACCCAGGTCTCATTGTAAAAATAAGCGGGAAGGCTGGAGCAGCAAATAAGATGCACTATAACCTCTAATCTTCAGAGCCAGATGTTAACTTTGGCCAAGTAGGAAAAGAAAAAAGAAAAGAAAAGAAAAGAAAAGAAAAGAAAAGAAAAGAAAAGAAAAGAAAAGAAAAGAAAAGAAAAGAAAAGAAAAGAGAAAAACACGAGCCTGCAGTAACTGAGGTTTCTAATTTTAAAAGTGATAAAGAAAATCAAACTCATAATACAGACAGACGTCTATTTTCAGTGAGTTTCCCCCCCCCCACCACCACCACTTCATTGTGAATTTATTACCATTTCCTGATTGAATTTTGAGTCTGTGCATCTGGTAAGGAAAGCGAAGGATTTGTTCTGCAAAGGTGGCAGTCCCCGTGCGCTTCTTTAACAAAAATAATTGAAACTAAAATGGATGTGCTTTCTGCTGTACCGCAAGGAGTCTTTCATTCACTTTTCAAGGAGAGAAGCAACCTGGAATTAAGGAGAAACTTCCTGACAGTGAGAGGAGCAATTAACCCGTGGAACAGCTCGCCACAAGAAGTTGTAGGCTGCTTCATCACTGGAGATTTTTAAGAAAAGACTGGACAGCCACTTGTCTGAAATGGTACAGAGTCTCCTGCTTGGGCGGGGGGGGGCTGGACTAGAAGACCTCCAGGCTCCCTTCCAGCTCTCTTCTGATCGAAGCCTTCTTCCCCTTGCTGATTACTATGGGCCGCTTGTTCGGGAAAGGAAGGGCTGAACCGGCCTTTGGCCAAACTGCTCGCCCAGAAGCTTAACAACAGGAGGAAGAAAGTTTTGGGAAGGAGCCGGGTCAGCATTAAGTGGGCAAGTCAGACAGGAAGCCCCTTAACGCCCCACCCAGAATTGGAAATAGCTCTGACATGTCATAAAAAAATTGAAAAGTTGGCGCACAATGTTGGAAAAGTTGAGTTTTCGTTACAATGAGCACGTTTTGTCACTGAAGAGGTGGCCTGCAGCCCCTTCCTTGGCTCCACCTGGACTATTGCTTTATCCTCGGCCACTGTGGTGCCGTCCCCATGTCTCCCCCCCCCCGCAACTGACCATGGGAACATTTGTGCCCAGAGAACTTTCTTTGCATGGATGCTTATTAAGGAACCGTGGTAGGTTTTCCTTCCCGCCATGAGTTAAGGCCGTTGCAAGGGAGGGTTTCCTTCATCTGCTTGAGGGCAGCTTGAAAATTGAATCCTTATCTCCCAGGAATGTTTTCAAACTGATTTAATGGTTGGGAAGATGGGCAATTGTTTCCGGGCCCCCTCCCTTTTTATTTCTCTGCAGCCTCCCTCTGGGCTCTTAGTTCCCAATCTGAGCACCCCTAGAAGAGTATGTATTAGGGGGGTGTGTGTTTGTGTGTGTGTCTGTGTAAAATACCTCTATATATCAGGGGTGACAAACTGCAGTTGCATCATACGGAGGGCTCACTCACCCCAGCTCCAGCAATGCGAAACATGCATTTGTAACATGCAAATACACCAAAGTAGCTTTGATCTTCTGCATCTCTGATAAGGAACAGAAGATTCTTCCTTTCAAGGGTTCCTTCTGGTCAAGAAGGGCTTAGCGCCACCTTCTGGTGGATAATCCAATGCTCCCAAAATTCTGGGAATTGGAATCCCCGCATCATAGAATAGAATAGAATAGAATAGAATAGAATAGAATAGAATAGAATAGAATAGAATAGAATAGAATAGAATAGAATAGAATAGAATAGAATTAGAGCAGAACAGAACAGAATAGAATTAGAGCAGAATAGAATAGAATAGAACAGAACAGAACAGAACAGAACAGAATAGAATAGAATAGAATAGAATTAGAGCAGAACAGAACAGAATAGAATTAGAGCAGAATAGAATAGAATAGAATAGAACAGAATAGAATAGAATTAGAGCAGAATAGAACAGAATAGAATTAGAGCAGAATAGAATAGAATAGAACAGAATAGAATAGAATTAGAGCAGAATAGAACAGAATAGAATTAGAGCAGAATAGAATAGAATAGAATAGAATAGAATAGAATAGAATAGAATAGAATAGAATAGAATAGAATAGAATAGAATTAGAGCAGAACAGAACAGAATAGAATTAGAGCAGAATAGAATAGAACAGAACAGAACAAAACAGAATTAGAGCAGAACAGAATAGAATAGAATAGAATAGAATAGAACAGAGCAGAATAGAATAGACTAGACTAGACTAGACTAGACTAGACTGGAATAGAATAGAATAGAATAGAATAGAATAGAATAGAATAGAATAGAATAGAATAGAATAGAATAGAATAGAATAGAATAGAATAGAATAGAATAGAATAGAATAGAAGCTGAAAGGGACCTTGGAGGTCTTCTAGTCCAGCCCCCTGCTCAAGCAGGAATTAAAGTTGCCAAAGCTGAGAAACCCTGGACTTTGTGGATGCTTTAGGATCTCTTCCAAACTCTTGCATTCTGCAGTTCTAAAAGCAGCCTAAACATCCTAAGGAAAAGAAAATGTCACTCTGAAATTTGGACAATTATTTCAGCGATAAGGAAGGCCGAAATTCTGATTGTGCATTTTCCATTGTTGGCCTGGATATTATCCTCTAAACCACGGGCCTGAACTGGCAGCAGGTATATCACAGAAAAAGAAGGACTGCAATCCATCCATCAACCAAGCAATCAATCAATCAATAATGAAATATAAAACTCCAAAGTTGTTTAGCCGGATGCAGAGCAGGTCGTCGGAACATTATTTTTATTTTTATTTTTTTTTACAAAAGCTTTCTGTAAATAAATACAATAATAGAATGCTCGTTAAGATCTAAATGAGATCTTGCGAAAAAATGATTGTTTTTTCCCCTACCATCATACACTCCAGATTCTCCGATTGCGTGACTGTGGATGGAAAAGGTAGGGGAAAAAATGCTAGTAAACAACCCTATCACTTCAACCGAATGGAGTCGAGGGTCTTCCATTCCTGGGGTCCTGAGTTGGGGCAGGTCTGACGCACGGTGGACTCAATCCAACTCTTTAGCAAGGCCAACATTCCCACGCTTGAAGAGATGCCAGCCCCAAAATGCCACCACGTGATTCAGGTCACATCTGAGGCTCCCACGCCTCAGGCTTGGCCCCCAGATCCCTCCCACGGTTGGGGTCCGGCAGGTTGAGCAGGAGCAGGGGCCCCCCTGAGACCGTCTTCAGGCTGAGCAGGCTGGGCACGGTGTCCTGCAGGCAGGGCGCCCACTCTGAGGCGGCCTGCAGCGGCTGGCTCTTCAGGCCGTGCGTCCGCTGGTGCTTGAGGAGATTGGCGCTCTGGCCAAAGGCCCGCTGGCAGTGGGGGCATTTGAAGGGCCCTTCGCCCATGTGGACGCGCCGGTGCCGGATGAGGGTGGAGCCCCGGCGGAAAGTCTTTTCACAGTGGGGACACTGGTAGGGCTTCTCCCCGTCGTGCAGCCGCTGGTGGCGCATGTACTCCTGCCGGCAAGTGAAGGTGGAGCTGCAGGAGGCGCAGGGGTACGGCTGCTCCCCGGTGTGAATCCGTTGGTGCCAGACGAACTCCTGCTTGTAGCGGAAGCTCTTCTCGCAGCCGGGACACCGGTAGGTCTTCTCTCCAGTGTGGCTCCTCTGGTGCCAGGTGAACTCCTGCTTGAAGCGGAAGCTCTTCTCGCACTCCGGACACTTGTACGGCCGGTCGCCCACGTGGGCCCGCTGGTGCCACATGAACTCCTGCTTGTACCGGAAGCTCTTCTCGCACTCGGGGCACTTGTACGGGCGCTCCACAGAGTGGGTCTTCAGGTGCCACGCCAGCTCTTGCTTGAAGCGGAAGTTCTTCCCACAGGCGCCACATTTGTGGGGCCACTCGGCCGTGTGGGTGCGCTGGTGCCACATCAGCTCCTGCTGGTGCCGGAAGACTTTGGCGCAGTCGCTGCACCGGTAGGTCTTTTCTCCGGCGTGCACCTTCTGGTGCCAGCTGTACTCGTGGGCGTATCGGAAGGTCTTGTCACACTTCCCGCACTTGTAGGGCCTCTCCTCCTTGAGGACCCCCCTCGGGCGGGCGCTCAGCATGGAGCAGTGTGCACAGGAGCAGGAAGGCAACATCCCGGCTCGGCTTAGGGGTTCAGCAGGGGTTGGGGGGCTCTTAACAGGGCCGCGCTCACATTCAGGGCACACCTGCCCCAATGCTCCACGGGGCACCACCATCACGATGTGGAGAGCAGAATGGACGGGAAAACACTTCTGGCACCGGGTGCAGATCAGCAGCATCTCCTCATGGGTGCCTGGCTGGGGGGCAGTGGCGCTCGGGGGCCGGAAACCGCTTTCCCCAGCCCCTCGAGGTGCAGCCTGAAATTCCACCGGCAGAGGCTGCTCACCCACCAGGCTGTGGTTCTCCCGCTTGAGCCCCACATCCCCGTTTACTTCAGAATCAGGCCCGAGGGAGCATCCCATCCACCCGGACTGCTCACAGAGAGACCCATGGTGCTGGCTCCCCTTCCGGGCTGGTGGAGAGCACGGCGGCCCGGTGTCGCCTTCATCAAGGGCTGGCTCTTCTTTAATGGTCGGCTGGCCACCTGCGGGGACAAGAGACCGAACAAAAGCATTACGCAGACGTACGAGAGAAAAAATATGGCGTAATTTGGAGCGCCTTTCGGCACAAACTCCGAGTAAGGGGAGTTGTCACGAAATGGCCATCGCGGGAAGGGAGAGCGTTACAAAGCACCTGGGGATGGCCAGTTGCAAGGCTGCAGTTGCCACTGGGGTGGGGGATGGGGAGGGGGCATCCTACTAACACAATGTGGCAAGTTCTCCTTTGGCGGTCAAAGATCGCCAGGGGTTGAACTAAGTGACCTCTAAGATCCCCTCCTTTGATTCTACCAGGCCGTTGTGAGCTGGCGGTCCCCAACACTTCCCTGCCCCCCCCCAAATTATTCACACTCCCACCGCAGAAATCGTCAACTTCTCTGCAATTGAAAAAACCAGCCCTGCAGACGGTTGGAAGCGCCATTTTGATTTCTCCTCCTGCCTCCAGGCAAGGGAACCATCCTCAGGGATCTGCAGCTTCAGACGTACCACCAAAATTGTCCTTTGAATCCTCTCTGGACTTTGGGAACTGCGCTCTCCCCGCACAGAGCTTCTCCCGGCCTCCGATCTGCAGGAGGACGCTGGGGGGCTGCACAGCTAGACCTGGGGGCCAAAAGAGAGAGAGAGGTGGGGGCGAATCCTGCCCTTTCACTGCCCTCCTTGGTGTGTGTCTGTGGTGGGAGGGAGCAAGGCCCAGATCATCTTTTTCTGAATTTCTTTTCCCTTTTCTTTCTGCACATTTGGCTTTGCTATCTCTTATTATCTTGTTATTTCCTTTCCTTTCCTATTTACAGTTGGTCCTCGACTTACAGCAGTTCATTTAGTGACTGCTCAAAGTTACAACGGCAAACTGAAAAAAGTGACTTATGACCGTTTTCCATAGTTACGATCTTTGCAGCCTCCCCCCCCCCCGTTAGTCACGTGATTCAAATTCAGACGCTTGGCAACCAACTCGCATTTATGACGGTCGCAACGTCCCTAGGGTCGGGGGGGGGGAATCCCCTTTGGCAACCTCCTGAAAAGCAAAGTCCATGGGGGAGGCCAGATTCACTGAACGACCGCGTGACTCATTCAACAACCTCAGGGATTCACTTAAGAAATGTGGCGAGAAAAGTCGTGCATGGGGGCAAAGCTTGCTCAACAAGTGTCTCGTAAATTTGGGGTTCTCCTATGTCGAGAACTACCTGTGCTTTGAAGTGTCAGGAAAAAGTTCATCCTTCAAAGAATGCATGTTGTTTTTAACCAGGAACCCCCCCACACTCTCCCACCCCCAATGAAAAAGAGCTACCTAGAGACACCAGGGCCTCAAAGTTGTCCTTCATGACGTCCCAGTAGAGGCTCCTCTGCCAGTCAGTCAGCGTTTCCCACTCTTTCGCGGAAAAGTAGATGGCCACCTCCTCAAAGGTCACTGGATCCTGAAAAAAGGGACCCAGAATGCTCAAGGGCTGCCCCAGTTTCCCTCCTCTTTGGGGGTGGGTGGGTGGGTTAAAAGGTAAAGGTAAAGGTTCCCCTGCACATGCGTGCTAGTCGTTTCCAACTCTAGGGGCCGGAGCTCATCTCCGTTTCAAAGCCGAAGAGCCAGCGCTTGTCCGAGGACGTCTCCGTGGCCATGTGGCCGGCATGACTAGACGTCAAAGGAGCACGGAACGCTGTTACCTTCCCACCGGACTGGTCCCTATTTTTCTACTTGCATTTTTACGTGCTTTCGAACTGCTAGGTTGGCAGAAGCTGGGACGAGTAACAGGCGCTCGCTCTGTTACGCGGCACTCGGGATTCGACCCGCCAAACTGCCGACCTTCTGATTGACAGGCTCAGCATCCTAACCCACTGAGCCACCAAGCAAATAACAGCATCGGCCATCCCTGGGTTGTTTTTTTTCCTGATTTCATTCCCCAACTGGCATAATTTCTACTAAAAAAATTTTTAAAAGAAAGATTTGGAAGGATTTAGAATGGTTTAGTGTGTGGAGGTCAGTGATTTAAAAATCTCCTTTTTACTTCCTCCTCTCAAGCCCAAAGCCTTCCGCGTTGGTAACTTGTCTTTGTTGGGGAGCAATTGTTTAACCAACCTTTCTCCCCCCTCCCTCCCTGTTCCACTGAAGAGTCGGCCCCATAGGAGGCAAAGTGGGACAGAAGCCAGGTGGAGCAGAGGACAGACTTACCTGCCGTGGGGGGCCTCCAGCCATGTCTCAAGGTGAGGCCTTGCTGGTCCAGGTCCTTCGTTCTTCCAAGGGGGTCAGAATCAATATGACAAGCTGATCAATGCAGGACGGTTTCTCCTTCGCTCTTAGGCATAATTTGGGTGGGAAAGGCCAGCTTAAAAACAGGGGGGGTTCCCAGGAGGATTGCAAACCCGTCACCGGCTATAGGAAGCGGGCGGGGGGAGGGGGGAAGGGGGTGAAGGAGAGGAGAGGAAAAGAGACAGAAGGAGACATTTATAATGTACGTTTTGACTCGCGGTTTCGACTTGGGTGTAGTGCGCACTGTGGACGGCCCTTCATTTCGTCGTGAGATACACGAGTTGACAGTAAAGGTGGTCTTAGCTTTAAATTTCCTGGCCGGGAGAACAATTAACCGGTGGAACGGCTTGCCACCAGAAGTTGCGGCTGCTCCGTCGCTTGGGTTTTTTAAAGAAGGCATTGGACCAATCATTCGTCTTCAAACAGCATACAGGAAGTCCTGAGTGACCCTTCCAAGTTGCGACAGCATGGAAAAAAGAAATGGGCGGCCGTTTTTCTCACCCTTAACGACCGCTGCAGCATCTCTGTGGTCACGTGATCGAAATAATTTGGCATCCGTCTCAGAAATTTCCCTTTTCCGAATATGCCTAAGTCCTACACACACACACACACACACACACACACATCCCAGCTGGAAATACTACAGCATTCAAAACCCTCATAAGCTGGGGGGGGGGAGGAAGGAACCTCATGCATGCAAATGTTATGCAAATACCATGAGCAAATGCATAGATTAAGCATGCAAATCAGCCACAGCCTCTGGCTCCCGAAGGGGTTTTTTTTCTGTCTCTCTCTCTCCCCAAGAGCTGGTCAGCCACCATTGCTGCAATAATGACATGAAGTGCTGGAGTCAGGGGTGGGGAGGTGAGGACTGGACCGTCCCCCCTCCCTCTTCCGCAAATATCTCACCTGCCACCTTGCAGCCTGGTGTGACGCCATCCCAAATCCACCCCCTCCGCTGTGGGATGAGTACAGTCCCCTTTGGAGAGCCCAATGTTTCCCCTCTCCTACTGGTTCTAGAAGAGGGGGGCCTCCCTGCTCCTCCAGTTCCTCTCCCCTAGAGCCCTAGCTCCTCAAGGACACATTCTGCCAGGCTAGTTTTCTATATGGGAAGAATTCTCCTGCAGAGAACTTTCAGCCGAATATGGAAGGATTCAGCCCCGAGGATGCCTTGCCAATTCGAAAAGATCCTGGAAACTTTTTTTTTCTTCCTTCCACCCCTCTATAACTGAAGAGAAGAATTTATTTAGCCTCCAATCATGCAATGCATTTCCAAGGTATGTTTAGAAAATCCAGATCCCCGGTTGCAAAAAAAACCAAACCCCCAAAACAGGCTGTTTCCATCACCTTCCTCTGTGCGGCATTTAATAAACACCGTAGCCACCAGGGCTTGCTAAGGCCCTAGTCCCTCAGCAGCCCAGCGTCAACTGCTGCAAGAGCAGAGAAACCATGTCCAGATGCAAACCGCTGGAAGGAGAGCGGTGGGAATTCTGCTCCCCGTTGCTTCAATCGATAGTCCTGGATTCTCTGCTTTACCATCAGCTCCGACTTGATCCACAAAATTCTCCAAAAATAAAAATGTGTGTGTGTGTGTGTTTTAAGGGTTCGAATTGTGAGGGTTGCTATCAATGTGCTCAAATTATGCGCGCGACCCCTTCCCCTCCTGCCCCTCCGGCTTCCCGGCCCCGCGGAGACCCCGAAGAACTCCCCACGCGCCACGCCCGGAGCGAAAGCGCTGCCCACGCACGATCCTCGCCGGGAAGAATCGCCGCGCCCGATCCAGCTGGGAACGAAAGCCGGCCGGCGCGGCGCTTACCCGCCACCCGAGGTGCGCAGCCCCGCGCCCGGCTCTCCTGCCCGGCTGGGCACCTGCGCGGGGCACCGGCGGCCGCCTCTCCTCCCTGCCCGGCGGTGGGCAGGCCGAAGGCGGCGGGGAGGGCTCGCCGGCCTTAACCCCTGCCTCGCCGCAGGTAGGCAGGCGCGCGATCCGCACACCGCCCCCGCCTGGCCGCCGGCGAAGGGGAGCCGGTAGGAGCCGCGCCCGGCGCCCGGCTGCTCGCTCGGAAGGCGGCGCGGCCCGGGATCGCCGGCGGGGCTCCGAGCTTTGAGGCCGGGCTGCGCCGCGCGCCACGGCCGGGGTCCCGGGAGTCACGCGCGCCCGGCGTCTCGGAAGGAAGCGCGGGGGTCTTTCGCTTCTTTTAGGGAAGGCGGAGGGTTCGGGGAAGGAAGGAAGGAAGGAAGGAAGGGAGGGAGGGAGGGAGGGAGGGAAGGAAGGAAGGAAGGAAGGAGGGAGGGAGGGAGGGAGGGAGGGAGGGAGGGAAGGAAGGAAGGAGGGAGGGAGGGAGGGAGGGAAGGAAGGAGGGAGGGAGGGAGGGAGGGAGAGAGGGAGGGAGGGAAGGAAGGAAGGAAGGAAGGAAGGAAGGAAGGAAGGAAGGAAGGAAGGAAGGAAGGAAGGAAGGAAGGAATCGGCCGTCGCTGCCGCCAAGTGGCCCCCGGGGTTTCGCCAGGCGGGCTGGGGGAATCCCCCACGCGCGGTTCCCGTGGGAAGGCGAGGGAGGGTCGCGAGGGAGCGCACCGCGGTCTGCTCACCTGGCGGAAGGAGCGGAGCCCGCGGTTGGGGGACCAAGAGCTGAGCGGCTGACGTCCCGGGTCATTGCGGCTTTTATTGGGCTCTGCTTGGAAAGAGGCTGTGGCTGCGAGACCCGGGTGTCAGTGGCGAGCTCCGCGAACCGTAGGAACTCGGGCAAGCGAACTGAGCCATTGAAACCGGCCGGGAAGAACGCCGGTGGTTGCTTTAAGCTCAAACTCGGTCGGCTGGTTTGGGGCTTCAGGATGTCACGCAACCGTAGGCGGAAGCTGACGCGCAGCCTGCACCCGGCGAGCGGCTAGGGAAAAAAAAATGAGGGCACCCGCTGCACTTCCCCCCAAGGAACTCCTCGGGAGCAAATCCAACTTCAGACGATACAAGGAGAAGATAGATCAGTTCCGTCGGGGTGGACTAGATGGCCACATGGGGTCCCTGCCGTTTCAGCAGAAGCCTGCCTACCTACCGCGTTGGGATGGTAGCCTGGGCATACAACCCCAAATAATAGATCACTAATCTGAATGTGGAAGTACTCCGATTCCCATCCTGCTATGCGGTTGTGCAAGAAGATGAAGAAGGATAGTCCTTCCCATGGGGGAAAAAAACATCAACACTTCCGGGTGTGTCTTGACAACTCGGGCAGAGGAACAATAATAATTACACTTTATTATATATTGCACGATAAACATGCGCATTCTCTATATACATATACATATGCACCACTATTGCAAGTACACATATTTATTTTTGTACCTACGTACATTTCATACATAAACTACCATATATGCATATAATATACCGTACCTACGTACGCACGTAGTACGTAGACATATACTATGCTGAGACGTCATGACATCTTAGTTTCTTGGGAGGAACTCGATGCATAGGAAGACCAACACCACCAGCTAAAGAACTCGTAGCTGTGACTTCCCATTGTTGTGTGCATCGCACATTTCAATAAGCATCCTAGGGACTAGGCTGTGCTTCACTCTGCCCCACTTAAGTGGGGCGAGTGATAACCAGAAGGATATGAACCTATGCGTGCTCCTTTCTCTAGCAGAAGCTTTTGTGGCGTCCTCTTTGCGGCAGCCTCTCCGGGATTAAGGCTGCCGCAAAGAGGAGCCTGGCGTGGGTGGGTGTTCCACTTATTCTCCAAAACCCCAGAAGGCTTTGGAA
Source organism: Vipera berus (assembly GCF_964194415.1). NCBI lineage: Eukaryota > Metazoa > Chordata > Lepidosauria > Squamata > Viperidae > Vipera > Vipera berus. Next base: position 12,123,799 of record NC_138217.1, on the reverse strand, counting down.
GATGAGAAACAATGGATGGAAATTAATCAAAGAGAGAAGCAACCTGGAATTAAGAACAATTAACCAGTGGAACGGCTTGCCTTTAGAAGTTGTGGGTGCTCCATCACTGGAGGCTTTTAAGAACCTCAAATGGTATAGGGTCTCCTGCCTGAGCAGGGGGCTGGACTAGAAGACCTCCAAAGGTCCCTTCCGTCTCTATTTTGATTGATTGATTGGATTGTCTGGGCAAAGGCAATCCAGGCTCCAGAGTTTTCCTTTTGCTCAGCTGAGAATATCGCCTCTTCCCCCCCCCCACTCCTCTTTCGGTTAACCCCTTCATTCCTGGCAGCCTATTTCCTTCCTCACTTCCAGCTGGATTTCCCTGCTGATTGGTTGGCTTTGAAGGCAGCCTAGCCCATTAGCCAGCACCCGTGATGTTGCTGATCTTCCCGGAAGCGGTGTTTTTTTTACCAATTCCAGATTAGAGACATGCTCCAGGACATCACCAACTTGGCATTTTTCCGTTTGGGTTGGAAATTTAGAGATCTCCAAATCCAGCATGGCTGATGGGCAGTTGGCCACAGAAGGGTTGATACAAGTGGTCTTTGAGGTCTTCTGGCAACTGGAAATGTGTCTGTCCCATCCTTGGCCAACCATTTTGGCCTCTGCAAACCCTCTGGGTATTTGCAAGGCAGGAGACTTTGTAACCCCCCCTCCCCTCTTGGGGAACCTCCCCGCTTTTACCGTAGAGAAATGTCTTCCTTCTGATCCAGGAGTGGCCAGATTCTTGCAGAAATTGCTGGATAAAGATCTGGAAGGGAGACGCGCAGTTGTGAACATTCAAATTTAGAAGCTTAACTAGAGCTAGAAAAGCTCAACCTTTGTGAATGAAAAGCAACAGGGCCTAAAGCCACGTACAGAAGGCCAGTATTACATCTAGAGATCTGCTGCCACATTCTGTCCAAAATTGCTTCATTGAGCACACAATTGCGGAAAGCTGCAATATTTAGAGCACACACTTAAAAGATCTGTGAAAAAAAATATTTATCGCTCTTTGGGTTTTGCTGCTGAGAGTAATCCAAGATTCCGGAGGCACCTGTGTTTCATGACTTTACTTATGGAAATAAATGAAGCCCACAGTAGTATATCACAAGGACCGGCATGAAGCTCTGATGATATTTGGTAGGAAAGCTATACAAAAACCCAGAAATTCAAACCAGGGGAACTTCTCCTTCCCAGAGATCTGATGAAACTTTCTTCGATTCAGCTGCAGACTCTGAGAACGTAAAGCCTTGTCAAGGACAGCAGAACAGGTGTGGATTTGAAGCAGACGGTTCCCATAACAAAGCGAACTTGTTGGTATGGATTACGTAAGACTTTGGAGGTTTGGCTGGGGAAACGATTGTTTTAAGTCTATGAAGTGGTGTGGAAACCTCAGAGTTAGTTTTTCTTTGACATAACCAAGCCGTGTATTCAATAAACAGTAAGATTTTCAGAAACGGAATTAACCTGGAGTTTTATTTGGATTCTCAAACTGGATGTTGACACGTGAGGTATTTATGACTGTTTTTTCCCCCTGTGGTTTTAATTATCCTGGTTTTATTCATTTTTCTTGAAGGACATATCCGCGCAGGCGCATTTACAAGACCAAGTCAAAGTTCATTCTTTGAGGAAAGCGGCAAATGCTGGACTACAATTCACATAAATGCCAAGCCAAGCCTGATCTGGCGCCCTCCCTTCCAAACATCTGGAGCAAATTTCTAGCAGTTGGAATCCAACCCTTATGGATCGGGAAACTAAGTTATCTTGCAACACTCACCTCTCTGGCTCACGATCCAGTTCCTCCTTCGGTTCATTGACGGGCCTGCGATCTGCTTTGTCTTTGCCATAAGCCACGTTCTTCGGTGCGGCAGCCCGCCCGCCAACTCCCTCTTCCAGTGGTGGGCCAAACCTGAGCTTGTCTTTCTCCTGCCTTTCCTTCAGCCAGCTGCGCTGCAGAGCCAGGATGTCGTCCATGTGTTCCTGAAGGGAATTTTGTCCGATCAGAAGCGGCTGGGGGCCACCAACAAGAAGTGACTTTCAAATGCTAAGCCTCAGTTCCAGCAGGAAAGCGTCGTGGCCACGACCAAAGGCATCTCACGGCCCCAACCGCCCTGGACTCACTTCAACCAGCTTCTCTTTTAGGCCTTCGAGAACCGACCGACTCTCCAGGCGAAGCTGCTCTTCCTGCTGCCTCAACTCCAGCTCCTGCAGAACGGAGAAAGTCGAGCCATTACGTGGCTTGAGAAGCACTGTCGTAAGTCGAGGGCGGACAATGTAAAGGAAAGAGCTCAGAGGTCACTCCGCTAACTTCCTCGGTTCTCGGGGCCTGATAGTCCAAAGCACCTCCCACTCACCTTCTCTCTCTGGATCTGGAAAATGCGCTGTTTTTGCCTCTCGAGCTGCTGGTTGAGGTCCTGGATGTAACTCTGAATTTCCTCCCCCACCTCCTGCAGGGCTTGGAGGGCAGCGCCGGAGGAGAGGGGGAGGGCCCCGCTGGGAAAGAAGGAGACAGCTGATGGTGGGATTTGCCTTTATTGCAATTGTGACATCGGGACAGCCTTCCAAGGTATCTGCAGGTAGACCTTCACCTACAACGGTCCATTTTAGTGACCGCTCCAGGTTACGACGGCACTGGGAAAAAAGGGACTTGGGACCCTTTTTCACGATTGTGACCGTTGCAGCATCCCCGTGGTGACGTGATTTACACGCAAGTTTCGATGCCTTGCGAAGGCTGGAGGTTGCCTGTTTGGCAAGGGAACCACCAGCTCACAAAAGCAGAGCAGACGCAGAGCAGGCCCCGCCCGCTATTCTACCTGTACAGCAGGATGGCCTTCTCTGGGAGGAGCTCCTGGAGCTGCCGGCATGCGAAGACAACCTGGCTGGCCAAGAATTGATCCATCCGGTCAGCCTGGGCCTGAGCTTCCCGCTCCCGGAGGGACAACCGGCTGCATTCTGCTTGCAGATGTTCTCGATCTTCTTCCATCTGTTGTAGCTTCACTCTCGCTTCTTCTTTTTCTTGCATCCTTTCCTGGGTGAAGAAGAAACACCCAGGTGCCACCCCAAGGACCTGTTTCAGGAACCAGGGAAGCTCAGCAGATGGGTTTCTCACTGCCGCAAACCGAGGTAACACTGGTTGTCATCTTGGAAAGCCCTGTCTGGCCTGGGTTTGGGCCAACTGCCTTTTTCCAAGGGTCTCCACCCATCTAATTCTAGTCTAGTGAAGAGAAGGACCCGGAGAGACATGATAGCACAGTTCCAATATTTGAGGGGCTGTCACAGAGAGGAGGGGGGAGTGTCAACCTACTTTCCAAAGCACCCAAAGGCCAAACAAAGAACAATGGGATGGAAACCGACCAAGGAGAGATTCAGCCTAGAAATAGTGAGGACAATCAACCAATGGAACAGAAGTTGCTTTTAGAAGTTGTGGGAGCTTCATCGCTGGAAGCTTTCAAGAAGAGACTGGACTGCCACCAGTCAGAAATGGTGTAGAGTCTCCTGCTCAGGCAGGGGTGGGGGTTGGACTAGATGACCTGCAAGGTCCCTTCCAACTCAAGTTATTCTACTCTACTCTAAGGTGCCTGAATGCAGATCGCTGCCTTTTGGGGAGATTCCAAAGCCCATGGTGCTGTTGAAATTGGACGGCAAAACGGTCACGACAACGCAAGTGTGGGAAAACAGATGGACTATTACCAAGCCAACTGTCTCTTTGCAACCCACAGGCTCTGCTCCTGTGGGTGGGCGGTTGCCTCACCTGGTCCAGCTCCTCCCGCAGCCTCTGGAGAGCTTCGTCTTTCTCCTTCTGCAGCCCAACCTGGAGTTTTTCCAGGCTGGCTCGTCTCTCCTCCTCCAACAAACGGGTCTGGTTCTCCAAGCCTTCCAACTTCTGAAACACAAAATGCCCAGGTGGGATGTTCTCACTCCTGCCTTGCTGTCCCATGGGCTCTTTGGCTGGCTACCCCAAGGAGCCGGGGTGGGGTGGGGAGGCGCTTGGTTCTCCACCAAATTCAGGCAACCATGACTTCAGACCTCCTGCCCTTCATCAAGTAGGTGTCAGGCACAAGGAACCGGAACGAAACCGTAAATGGATCAGAGTAGTTTCTTCATTGTTGCTTACCTATTGACAAGAATCTTGCCAGACTAACTATACCCTCCTGGGAACAAGCAAAGAAAGGATTCAAGGATCTTAAGGAGGGCCTGGCCTCTCTCTTCTTCCCCTGTAGGGATTCCAAGCTCGCCCGCTCTCTTTACTCCACCCCCTACTCTAGCTGGAGATTCCACCACATAGGTGGAAGAATTAAGAAGGACTACTAGCCCAAACATTTTTATTATTATTATTAAAGGAGCCGTTGAGGCAGCCTCTTCCGCAGTTGTGTGACCCTCTTCTTCCCAGGATCCAAACGGTCAAGAATGAAACTTTGGTAGCTACGTGCCTCTTCATTTCTTCTTGCCATTAGAATTGAGGGGAGGGGAGGTGTTGTCTTAAATGAAACCTTTTTGATTTTGCTGCAGCTCGTGAGAGCCTGAGGCCTTTCTAAGGACACTGAAGCAGGTGTGTTAAGAAAAGCAGATGGTTCCCATAAACAAAGAGAAGTTGTTTACAGGGACTATGTGAGCAAGCAGGGGCTCGGGCGAAGAGTCTGTTGTTTAATTCTTTGAACTGATGTCTAGGAACCTCAGAGTGAATTTTGCTTCGACACTACTATGCCGTGTATTCAATAATTCCAGAACCGGAATGATCCCTAGTGCTCTATTTGGATTCTTGAGCTGAATGTGGACAGCAGCAGGGCTAACCCTCCTGATCCAAAGAAGGTTGGTACTCAGCGCCATCAAGCTGCTGGCATGGCTCAGTCCAGAGGTCCTCACCTGACGGAGGTCAGCCTCCGCATCCCGCAAAGAACTGCTGAGTTTCCTTTCTTTCTCCAGGGCTCTCTGGAGATCCACCCGCCTCCTCCGGTCCTGTTCCCGCAGGGCCTGCCACTGCATCTGGAGCGCTGCCCGGGCATTGGCCTCCCATTTCTTCTGCTCCTGGGCCAGTGAATTCTGCACCTGGGGAGGACACACAAGCGGGCAGCAAATCAATCGCATAAGGTGGGGCCCGGGATGGGCTAAAGAGTCTTCCAGCCTTGGTGTCTTTAAGATGTGTGGACGTCAATTCCCAGAATTCCCCAGCCAGCAGCCAAGGTTGAAATACGCTGGGCTAGAAGTGGAATACTGCACCCAGTTTTTGGTCATCATCACGATGTAAAAAAGATGCTGAGACGAAAGAGTGCAGAGAAGAGCAGCAAAGGGCTAAAATGTAGGAAGAACGGTTGCAGGAACCGGGGATAGCCAGTCTAATGAAAAGAAAGACCAGGGGGGACATGAGAGTAGTCTTCCAGTATTTGAGGGGTTGCCACAAAGAAGAGGGAGTCAAGCTACTCTCCAAAGCACCCGAAGGCAGGACAAGAAGCAGCGGATGGAAACTCATCAAGGAGAGAAACAACCTGGAATTAAGGAGAAACATCCTAACAGTGGGAACAATTAGCCAGGGGGACTCCTTGCCTCCAGAAGTTGTGGGTGCTTCATCCCTAGAGGTTTTTAAGAAGAGACTGGACAACCGTTTGTCTGGAATGGTTACAGGGTCTCCTGCTGGAGCAGGGGGTTGGACGAGAAGACCTCCACGGTCCCTCCCAGCCCTGTCGTTCTGTTATTCCACAACGGAGTGGGTTGCCTCAGAAGGCTGGTGGACTCTCGTCTTAGGACTGTGTTTAAAGAACAGCATTTGAGGCTACACGCAGAGGCAGAGACTGGACTAAGTGATCTCTAAGCTCCCTCCCCTTCTACGATTCCGTGACCAAAGGGGCTGACCAGGAAGAAAGCGGGAACACAGGCCAGGACCCGACCTACCATCTCCTGGGCCTCCACCTTCAGGGCCGCTGCCTGTTGCTGCAGAGCTGCCTGCTGGCGGACGGCTTCTGCCTCTCGCTCCTGGATGGAAAGGAAGGGGTGGGTGGGAAAAAAGCTACCCTGGGTGGATTCATACAACACGTTCAATCCAGGTTAAGAAAACATAATGGCTACATTATGCACCTAGTACGCTTTGCTGAGGTGGTTCAGATGCACCCGCGAAGATGCTAAGACAACGGCTGGGTATCCCCAGCTTTATTCTGGTTACGGTAACTAATATTAATCTTTCCAAATTACATCGTTGATTGCCACTACTTCCCAAATATCGCCCTTTTCCTTTCTCTCAGCTTAACCATAGTTATTTCCCTTTTTGTCTCTGATACAGGTACTCCTCGACTTACAACATTAGTTTAGTGACCAAAGTGACAACGGTACGGAAAAAAGTGACTGATGACCCTTTTCCACACCTACAACCGTTGCAGCATCCTTCACGGTCAGGTGATCAAAACTCAGGCACTTGGAAACTGACTCACATATATGACGGTCGCAGTGTCCCGGGGTCACGTGATTCCCCCTTTAGTGACCTTCCGACAAGCCAAGTCAATGGGGAAGCCAGATTCACTTAACGACCGTGTTACTAACGAAACAGCTGCAGTGATCCATTTAACAACAGTGGTAAGAAAGGTCGGAAAATGAGGCACAACTCACTCAATGAATGCCTCACTTAACAACAGAAACTTTGGGCTCCACTGTGGTTGTAAATCGAGGACCACCTGTAATTACTTCCAGAAGTTGTGAATGCTCCAACACTGGAAGTTTTCAAGAAGAGATTGGACAACCATTTGTCTGAAATGGTATAGGTTTTCCTGCCTGAGCAGGGGGTTGGACTAGATGACCTCCAAGGTCCCTTCCAACTCTGTTATTCTATTCTATTCTATTCTATTCTATTCTATTCTATTCTATTCTATTCTATTCTATTCTATTCTATTCTATTCTATTCTATTCTATTCTATTCTATTCTATTCTATTCTATTCTATTCATCTACCTTTATGATCTTTTGTAGATCTTCAACTTCCTTCTGGAAGATCTCAGCTTGCTCCCGAAGAGCGCTGGCTTTAGCCTCTTCTGAGCTTTCAGCACGCTGAAAAACAGAAGGACAAAAAATTAAAATAGGCTCGGCCACTCTTTATGAGGTCAGCTGCCAAGAACTTCCTTCCCTTCTGTCTCTTGAGGGCCAATCTCCTCTCTGGCTTCCATCCTTTTCCCAGACTCTCCGCAACCTCTCACAATTCCCGGAGATGCAAGATCCCACGTGGATACCTCTTCTAAAGCCTGCGTCTTCTCCAGCTGCATCTCTTCCCTAAGCTTGCAGAGCTCTTTCTCCTGGGAAGAAGAAAAAAAAGGGGGGGAATTACTTACACATTCACTCTACCTAAGGTAAAGGTTCCCCCGCACATGCGTGCTAGTCGTTTCCGGCTCTAGGGGCCGGTGCTCATCTCCGTTTCAAAGCCGAAGAGCCGGCGCTTGTCCGAGGACGTCTCCATGGTCATGTGGCCGGCATGACTGGACGCCAAAGGCGCACGGAACGCTGTTACCTTCCCACCGGAGTGGTCCCTATTTTTCTACTTGCATTTTTACGTGCTTTCGAACTGCTAGGTTGGCAGAAGCTGGGACGAGTAACAGGCGCTCACTCTGCTACGCGGCACTCGGGATTCGACCCGCTAAACTGCCGACCTTCTGATCGACAAGCTCAGCGTCCTAACCCACTGAGCCACTGCATCCCTGTCACTCTACCTACATCCCCTTTAATGTCTCCCAAACCTTTGGATACGAAGCTCTGCCCAATTCTAGGGTCATTGCTAAGGAAGAGTAAATGTATGGCCAAGGAAGCATAACGATAACCTTTTCCCGGAAGGCCTCTTGCTGAAGCTGCTTCAGCTGTTGCTGGTGTTCCTCTTTCAGGCTCCTGACAATACCGTCCAGGGCCCCCTTTTCCGCCTCCAAGACTGACAGGGTCTTGTGCATCCTCGCTATTTCCAGGTCCTTCTTGGACAGCAGAGCCTGCAAAGCCAAAAATCCTCAGTTTTGCTTCTAGATCCGAGATCCACCTTGCCAACAAGGTCAGGTCCTATTCTTGTTAACTTTGCTCCCAGTTCGGGAAAACCCTGAGTGGACAACCAGTTGTAAGCAACCAATTTTCCTCCCCACATCTGAAAGTGACGGTTCGTCTCTTGGGTGGCCGTCAGTCATGCCAAGTGGCCATCAAGACATGGTGCCTGGATGAGGAGGGTCTCCAGTGGGATCTCCTTACCTCCTGGAGCTGCTTGGTTTTCTCACTGGCCATTTCCTCCACGGAGGACAAGAAGGTTCTTGAACTCCTCAGCTGGAGCTTCAGAGAAGAAAGCTGGTGCTCTAAGCAGCCCACTTGGTCCCTCAGCTCTTCTCGCTCACTGACCAGTCGAGAGACCTAAGATTTTTGTTCACAGAGAAGTAGATGACGAAATTTATCCTAAATAAATCAAAACAGGATGAGTGGCTGCGACTTTAGTTCTATTCTATTCTGTCCTATTCTGTCCTATCCTCTTCTATTCTAATTCTCCTTCTCTTCTCTTCTCTTCTTTGTTATTCTATTCTATTCTATTCTATTCTATTCTATTCTATTCTATTCTATTCTATTCTATTCTATTCCATTCCATTCCATTCCATTCCATTCTATTCCATTCCATTCTAATTCTCCTTCTATTCTAATTCTCCTTCTCTTCTCTTCTCTTCTTTGTTATTCTATTCTATTCTATTCTATTCTATTCTATTCTATTCTATTCTATTCTATTCTATTCTATTCTATTCTATTCTATTCTATTCTATTCTATTCTATTCTATTCTATTCTATTCCATTCCATTCCATTCCATTCTATTCCATTCTATTCTCATTCTCTTCTATTCTAATTCTCTTCTCTTCTCTTCTCTTCTTTCTATTCTATTCTATTCCATTCCATTCCATTCCATTCCATTCCATTCCATTCCATTCCATTCTATTCTATTCTATTCTATTCTATTCTATTCTATTCTATTCCATTCCATTCTAATTCTCCTTCTATTCTAATTCTCCTTCTCTTCTCTTCTCTTCTTTGTTATTCTATTCTATTCTATTCTATTCTATTCTATTCTATTCTATTCTATTCTATTCCATTCCATTCCATTCCATTCCATTCCATTCTATTCTATTCCATTTCATTCTAATTCTCCTTCTATTCTAATTCTCCTTCTCTTCTCTTCTTTGTTATTCTATTCTATTCTATTCTATTCTATTCTATTCTATTCTATTCTATTCTATTCTATTCTATTCTATTCTATTCTATTCTATTCCATTCCATTCCATTCCATTCCATTCCATTCCATTCTATTCTATTCTATTCCATTCTAATTCTCCTTCTATTCTAATTCTCCTTCTCTTCTCTTCTCTTCTTTGTTATTCTATTCTATTCTATTCTATTCTATTCTATTCTATTCTATTCTATTCTATTCTATTCTATTCTATTCTATTCCATTCTAATTCTCCTTCTATTCTAATTTCTATTCCATATTCTATTCTATTCTATTCTATTCTATTCTATTCTATTCTATTCTATTCTATTCTATTCTATTCTATTCTATTCTATTCCTTTCCATACTCTATTCTATTCTATTCTATTCTATTCTATTCTATTCTATTCTATTCTATTCTATTCTATTCTATTCTATTCTATTCTATTCTATTCTATTCTATTCCTTTCCATACTCTATTCTATTCTATTCTATTTTCTATTCCATTCTGTAATTCTCCTTCTATTCTATTTACTATTCCATATTCTATTCTATTCTGTTCTGTTCTGTTCTTTCATTCAGGGGAAGAGAAGTGACTTGCCAGCATTGAGGCATTTTCAGAATATTTGACACTCCAAGCCGAAAGGTTTTGCCATCACTTCATATGTCTGGGGAGTGATCTGAGGAAAAGTTTTCTAAGGATTGGGGGGGAAAGGGACCTGGGGGGCCCCTGCAGCTTGTGGATGCTCCCCTCTGATAGTCCTCTCTTAAAGGTAGTGGCAGGGGGTGTCTCTGGCTGAAAGGAAGAGAGAAATTCCCCCCCCAGGTGTGCATCCTTCCTCACCTCCACCTGCACAGCCCCGTACTGCCTGCCCTGCCGCCTGAGCATGCTCAGTTCTTGCTCCAGTCCCACGACTTCCTTCAGGCAGACCTCCTGCTTATATTCCAGCAGCCCCAGATCAGCCCTGCGGCAGGACAGAAGGACACAACCGAATGATTGAATAACAGGATTGGAAGGGGCCTGGGAGGTCTTCTAGTCCAGCCCCAGCCATGTTTACCACGTTGCCGTTTTGGCAATGGATCTCAAATATCTGCCTCGGGGTTTGTCCTACGCTTATTGATGGATTAATTACCTGGCCTTCTCCACTTTCTCCTGATGTTCTTCCATTTGCAACTCCAGCCTCCTCGCCAGCTCCTGGCGCTCCTGTAGGGCTTCCTGAAATGCTTCCAGCTCCAGAGCCGCGTGCTGGGAGGAGAAGGAGAAGGAGGAGGAGGAGGAGGAGGAGGAGAAGTTGAAGTAGGAGGAGGTCTTCTCAGGATGGCTGATCTCTGCTCTCCTCGGTGGGACTCGAACGTTTGAGGTGGTTCTTCTGGCCCTTTGCCAGGACGACCGAGGCTCTCCAACCATCGACCGGTGCTTTGAGCTCCTAGTGATGCCCTGTCTCTGTTCAGAAGATCGCTCTGGTCCTTCTCCTCCTCGCTCTAATCCCAGGAATCCACTTTTCCTGGAATCCACTTTTTCCCCTTCTTCTCTCGAGCTCTGGAGCCTGGCATGAAGATTCCTTTTCCACTGTTGGCCTCCCCTTCCTGCACCCATTCCACTGGAGCTCTTGGCCGAGCAGCTCTTGACTCCGTGTTGAGTAAGAGATGCCACGTTCTTGACTCCGACTTGAGGAAGACTCCGGAGTGGCTGTTCTCTGGAAGGGGGAGCCAATTCTTGGCTCCGTTTCTCCTTGGACGCTCCTGCTGGCCACTGCTTGCTTGTCGACTCCAATCTGTGGGAATCCAAAGCAAGATGGAGAGATGGACAAGGACCAGCCACCTCAGACAGGACGATGGCCTTGGATGTTGGTGGCCTCACATCTCTGGGGCCTAATGCGAGACCAGAAATGGCCTCATCCTCCTCGGAGCTCAGCCCCAGATCCACCAGACCTTTGTGGAACTCAGCAGCCAAGTCTTCGGTGCAAATGGAGTCTGATCTGCTCGGGGCCTCCCTTGAGTCAGGGAGGTGCAGCAGCTGACTTCTGCAGTCCATGTCTCCGTCCCCACCTGCCTTGGTCCTGCCTGGATCTGCTGACCTAGAAGTGGCCTCGGTTTCACCCAGGCCGAGGGGACCATCCCAACTGCTTCCCTTAATCCTTGGTCCAGGCCCCTGTGAGGCAAGAGTAGGAGGTTAGGGGGGATATTTCACAAGGAGGACAGGCTAGAAATGGCCAAGATCTCAGAAGATGGTGCAGAACCTATAGTTCTTGAGCAGAGGGCTGGACTAGAAGACCTCCAAAGTCCCTTCCAGTCTGAGATCTTTGAATCTTTAAGAGGGCTGAAGGATCTAGGGTAACCCCTGGCACCTTCCAAATATTTGGGCAGACAGGGTGGCTGTGGCTGATGAGGTCCAAAACATCTGGACAGCACACACCCAACACATTAGCAGGATTCACAACCTATTATAAAAAAATAATAATAATCTATTGACAAATTTTAAGCAATGGTTTTTATCTCTTTGGGTGCTCTGTGACTATAGAAAACTGTAGCTTATTTTAAAATCATGTTTAGACACTCTATGGCTTAGCACATTTTTAAATCCAAACCCTGGGATGGCGAAATCGTTAGGGGATGCCCTAGGCAGGGGTTGGCTTAGATGATCTCCAAGGCCCCTTCAGCTCTTTTCATCCTGCGATGCAGACCCAACAAAGAAATGCACCTTCCTCCATCTAGCTTGATTTAATTTCCTGGCATGAGCTGGGCAGAGACTCAGCTCTGCAAGCATGCAGGGCATGGGGTGAGGTGGGCAGGACGGGCCTTCCTGGAGCAGATATGACTCTGAGACTTTTGCATTCCAAGTTTCAGGAAGGCCTTTTTGCCCAAACCTTTCAAAAGCCAGTTGGAGTGCAAAGGGCAAAGCTGTCTCCCTCGGCTAGCTAGGGACCGACCTAGGTGTCAGATCCTGACGCACAGACAGCAAGGTGTGGCTGACCTACCTGGTTGGGGTTGAGCTGAGCGTCGATGTGATCCAGCAGGAAATCGCAGTGACCCTTGGGCCACGGGTGCGACCTCTTTACCAGAGGGACAGCGGTCTCTCTCATCGCTTCTGAGGAAGCAGAAAACCTGGCTCAAACAGAGCAACTGCGAGAGGGATCTCGGAGTCCGAGTGGACGATCCCTTAAAGAGGAGCCAGCCATGTGCTGCAGCAGCCAAAAAAGGCCAAGGCGATCCTAGGCTGCATTAACAGAGGGGATAGAATCACGATCACTTGAAGCGTTAATACCACTTTACAATGCGTCGGTAAGGCCACAGGTGGAATACTGCATCCAGTTTTGGTCGCCACGGTTACCTGTTCTGGGCTGCCGGGATCCAGAATATCGCCGGGTGGCCGAAGCGAACTCTTGCTGCTTTCCAGGGGCACCAATAGACGGTGCAGCTAATGGGCAAAGTCTATCCCAGTCAAGGGTCCCTGGGGAAGCCCGGCATCCTGAGTAGGTACAAAGGAGCACAGATGCCGCTTTGGGGGTCAGGATATCGCTCGGCCTTCATGCCAAAACTGCCCTTGGGCTGGACCCAACTTCCTTCGGCAACCCCACTCAGTATCCCAGCCAGTCTGTCTCCCACTTAGAACTGGGCAGGGATATTAGCAGCCCAAGTGCGAGTGGATCCGGTTCTCTGGGCTGCGCGATTTTGTTCAGAGACGCAAGAGGGGAAATGCCACAAGTGGGGAGACCCAGCCCCCAAATTCGAGAGGCTCACCAACTGCCCGCAAGACCCGCCACGCATCGCTCCGCCGCGCGCGGGCGGCTCCTCCCGCTTGAAGCATCGTTTGCAGCCATGGAAGGTCCCGGGCCGGGGTTGCCTAGCAACCCTGGGACGCGGAGCGGCTCCGGCCCTCCCATTGGCGGAGAGTCTCATCCGTTGCCTAGGGACGCCACACACGGCGGACTCTCGGAAAGGGGCGGCGGGAAGCCACGTGTGACTGCTGGGGGAGCGGTCTCTGCTGGAAACCCCCCCCCCCAAGACTGGACGCTGGAAGAAACAGCCTGGAAGTTGGGGAAAGTTGGAAAGAAACGTTCTCTTGGGGTATTCCTGAAGGAAGCAGAACATCGTGGAGGAAGCAACTTTGCATTCAGCAAACGTGAATTGTACTGTCATCTGTCGTCCGTCCGTCCGTCCGCCCATACATACACACACACACACACACACCCCTACCCAGTGCTTTTTTTGTAAAAGAAAAAGGTGCCGGAACTCACACGTCATACAACCCACCTTGCCTACCCTACAAGGTTCCATCCAAAAAAGGTGCCGGAACTCCGTTCTGAGCGTTCTATGAGAAGAAAAGCCCTGCCCCTACCTACCTACAATCTATCATCTATCTACGGTACCTACCTACCTACCTTATTTTCCATCCATCCATCCATCCATCCATCCATCCATCCATCCACAACGGTACAGAAAAAAGTGACTGATGCCCCTTTTCCACACCTACAACCGTTGCAGCATCCTTTACTTACTTCCTTTCTCACAAACCCTACTTCCACTGAAATAGGCCTTGAAAAAGACAAGACAAGCAAGAAAATCCCTGTATCTTTTATTGTTAACGTAATTAAAGCTGAACTGAGAGAGACAGGAAAACATCACATCAGCTCAGATTTGTACAATGTAAGAGGATCAGGGGGGGAAAAATGCTACAGTTTGTGGCTCTGATTTTTGGAGGATTTGTGTATGTGTGTGTGTGGGGGGGGATGCTGGAGATACACAGGTGATCCTGTTGAAGAGGAGATCCTTGCAATGTGGACCGAATTGCTTTGAATGTCCAGCGCATGTGTCCGCTCCAGGAAATGCTGCCTTGTCTAATGAGGGAGAGCAGAGCCGTTGCAAAAAACACAAAAAAACACAAAAAACACAAAACACCCCTAGCTGGACACAGAACAGGCACCGGAAGACAGAATGGCCAAATCCATGTTTCTTCAATGTAGGTTTCCTATCCCATAATAATCTCTGGACAAATTGGTTAAGCCCCCTTGTTTCTCACCCTTGGCCACTTTACGATCTGGAGGCCTTCAACGCCCAAAACTCCCTAGCCAGTGTCCGGCGGCGTGGGAAGTCCACACATCTTAAAAGTTAATCAAGGTTGAAAAACGTTGGGCTAAAGGATTGGGTGTTGTCCTTTTACGGAAGACAAGATTAAAAGCCAGAGGAAAGCAGAATAACAAGAGTGAACAGAATTGGCAGAGCTGGAAGGGAGAAGATCCTGTATTATTCTGGACAAAAAAAAGCTCTCCTTAAAAGCCTCCAGCGAATTTAATTTATTTTATTTTCTAAATTTTCAAAACTGCCTTGAATTTAAAAACGTCCTTAGGCACTGCACCAAGAGCTTTGTTCTGAAGGGCTGCAAAAATCTCACACAACAGGGACGGTGTTGGCTGCCCCACATCGTTGGATCTTGGGGGGGGGCTCAGCTCCTGGAAGGTCTCTAGAAGCCAATATAACATAATAATAGAGTTGGAAGGGACCTTGGAGGTCTTCTAGTCCAACCCTTTGCTCCAGTAGGAGACTGACCCCATGCCATTTTGGACAAATGGCTGTCCAGTCTCTTCTTTAAAAGCCTCCAGCGATGGGAGCACCCACAGCAAGGCTGCATTTTTAAAACCAGGAAATATGAGCTTTAAAGTAATTATTTAAAGAAATAATTTCTTCCCTAAATTAAGGGAACTGTATGGCACGCATACAGTTCAAGCATATCAGGAAAATTCCTTTTTGTGCCATCATTCTTCATTTTTAACTTCCAGGATCTCCCCCCCCCCCCTTTTTTTAAAAAAAAAACAAAGAAGAAAAACTTCCCAGAAGCACATCCTTGTTGACTCAATGATAAATTTAAGTAAAGTTTACAATCCGCTTCCCCTGCTTATTGGCTTTTGCTACTGCAGGCGGCACTTGCTGTTGGTGAGCCATTCACACAACCTTTTTTTCACCGTTGCATGCCAATGCATAAAGGTTTTGAAGCAAACCCTGGCTTGGGAAAACTCCAGCCTGGGCTCTATCTGACACCATCCTCAAGTTGATGCTTTCCAGATGTGTCGGCCTACCCTAGCAGCTTTTTCCATCATGCCCAGCTGGAGTTCAAATGATGCCGGGGAAACGCAAGTCGCTCGGAACACATTCAGAGAACACCAAGTTGTTTCTTTTGGGGACCCTAACCTTAGAATCAAGATTCTCTCTACAGCAACATTCCTCAACCTCGATAACTTCAAGAGGGATGGACTTCAACTCCCAGCTGGGCAATTCTGGGACTTGAGGTCTGTATCTTTTGAACTGGCTGAGGTTGAGAAACGCTGCTGTAGAAGTTTGGCCCACCAAATTTGTTCTGGAACAAATGACACCCTACAAAACTACAGTCAGTCACACTTTGGCCACTTTCCATCAGGCAATTTTTGTGCACGGATCCTGAATTCTATAGGATGCAGCACAGCTTGTACGTCTTCTCCCACTATTTAAATTTTACTTAAGGGGAAAAAAAAGGTGGAGTAGGAGGAAGCCATCGTACCCTGAAAGGATCAAAACGTGCTGGAACGTATTTGTACTATAAAAAGATTCGGACAGAGAGACTCCGTCTTCATTTCTTTGTTTCTTCTAGTTACATACCCATATAAATTTAAACAAAATAATTTTATATATATATATATATATTTGTGTACATATATTATATATATCATACATATAAATTAGAAACAAATAAATAAAGATTAAAGGTACACTGCCATCAGCGGTGAGAGTACACCGATGTTCAGTTGCTATTGTTATTCCGTATACAAGGGGTGTGTGTGTGTGTGTGTGTAGGCCTATGATGTGTGAGCATGTAATGGGTCCTCCAGGATAGGGGGTGTGGGGACTCGGCCAGTGATATCCCACGTGGATCTTGCTGTGCCTTCAGCACTCTGGAAGCCGGGGGAGGCAAGACCCCTTAGGAAACCCCCTCCCATTATTGCTTGTTTTTGTCCCCCAGGAGAGAAATGGGCCATCTTCGGTGGGGAGGGGCACAGCAGAGGGGCCCTTTAGTTGCCTGTGCTGTTGGGCTCAAGGGGGGGGGGGCTTCTCCAAGCCCTAGCTGTTCAGGCCCCCGAAGCAGTCAGGCCCTGGCGGATGATCAGCTGGACAACCGGGAAGAGGAGCCAGTACGGCAGGAATCCTCAACTATTAAGAGGGGAGGACTTCGACTCCCAGAATTCCCGGGCTAGCCATGCCAAGGTTGAGAAACACTGGATCCGGCACCCTGGACTGGGGCAGCGCAGGGCCAGCACAAGAGAGCCATGTGCTAAGGATCCCAAGGCACCACCACTAACATCACCGGCAGCAGCCAGTGCCCTCCAGATTGACTGGGGCTGCAGTTCCCAGAATCCCCCTGCCAGCAGGGATGCCAGCAAAGGCCTGACCACGGGAGCAGGAGGTGGAGCTACGTCTCCTGTGGAGAAAGAGAAGCGGAAGCATATCTCAATTTAATTGGATGCGCCTGGGATGTTGGCTATGGAGGTAGCTAGGCTGGTGACCCCAGGATGCTGGAGCTGACCAGAGCCAAGAGGGCATTTTGCTGCCCCCCCCCTTCGATCTTCTACCCTTGCCAGTTTCCTTCATCTGAGGAAGAGAATCTTAAACGGCAAGAGGGGGTCTCTGTGTGTGCATGCTTGCACAAATGTGCTTTCTACACACGTGGAGCCACTGAACAGCTGCGTTGCAAAGGTGATTTTGACCCGGGTCGTCCCAGAGCAGGCTGGGCATTCGTCCAGCTTGCAATGCTCTAAACTCAAATATCCCGTGTTAGTGATGGGGACCTGGCTAGCAGGGCAGCACAAACTAACCGGCTTCGCTGGAAAGGCGAAAACGGGTCGTGATTCAACCGATGGGGAATGCCGAGCGCTTGATCCTGAACTACGCTCCCGTGCAGAGCTGTCCGAAGCCAACGGAAGGGAAAAAAGCAGACGGAATGTCTGAGGGGGAAGTCAGGTTTTGCTGTGGCTGCCTCCTCTGTTCTCCAAATGTTGAAAAACAAAGAGAAAAAAATCTTAAAAACATCCTTCCGGGAAACACAGCTGCCCTAGGAGGGTAAAGAACAATTTCTCCATCGTGTGTTTTGACACATCTTCAAAATCAAAAGTCAGGTCACTCTCCACACGTTTCCAGAGTGGGGGCTGGAAAGGCAGCTCAGCCATGGTCGGAATCAGGGTTGGAATCCCTCCCGACCTTGGAGAAAGCGGACAGACTTCTTCCAAGGAGCTAAAGAAAGAAGATTGGTCCCCCACTCCGCCTCTGGGATTTCGTCACCGCTAGAGAATTTCGAGGGTCCCCCAAGAGGGTCTATGGAGCTGCCTGAAACTTGGGGGACGGGGATGATCTGCAGATTAAAAGTAGGGTTAATTCCCACGTGGCAATGAGAAATCAGAGGGGGGGGGAGAAAGTCTTGAAACACTCACCATTTCCAATAAAAGAGGTGCATCTTTGGAACTCAGGGCCCTGGTTAGTGAAACCGAGGCCTTGAAAGAGAAGTTAACGGCCAGCCCAGAGGCAGGTTGTTTAAAAAAAAAACCCAGAGGGGGGGGGCGGGGAAAAACCTAGCAAACAAACAAACCAAAACAAAAAAACACTCCACCCCCCCCCTCAAATCCTAATTGGCAAGCTTAAAAAAGTCACTTAAAAAAATCATACGCCATTTTATTAGTGCATAAAAATAGCTTTTGGAATCCCTGTTTGCTTTGTCTTGTCTTAACTCTTTGTTTTTCTTCGCTTGCATTTTTTTGTGTTTTTTTTGTTTGTTTTCAATTCGGGATTTATTTGAATTCTCTGCCTGTTTTTCTCCGAAAGGCGGCTGGGAGGGGGGGGGGAGGGCAGGAGACCACCCAGAGGGGCTCAGGCTAGCGGCCCTTCCATTCCCGCCACAGACGCAGAGGCTTCGCCTGGCACCCACGAGCTCAGCTCAGAAGATGCTGGGACACTGGCTCCAGTCCTGCTTCTCTTTGCTCTCCCAGTAACCGCCTTTGTAGATGCACATCAGCTCTCCCGTCACCGGGTCCACCTTCCTCTCAAACCACATTGGGATGTAGCCCTTGTAGTCCTTGCCTGCAAAAGAAGCGGGGGGGGGGACGCACAGGAAAAACACACCCCACAGGTTTTGGTGCTGACACGGCAAAGCCCAGAGGTTCTCACCAACTGTCTGGGACAGGGGTGGGGAAGCTTGGATCTTTTATGACTTGCGGACTTCAACTCCCAGAATCCCTGAGGCAACATAGGGGAAGCTTGGCTCTTTTATGACTTGCGGACTTCAACTCCCAGAATCCCTGAGGCAACATAGGGGAAGCTTGGCTCTTTTATGACTTGCGGACTTCAACTCCCAGAATCCCTGAGGCAACATAGGGGAAGCTTGGCTCTTTTATGACTTGCGGACTTCAACTCCCAGAATCCCTGAGGCAACATAGGGGAAGCTTGGCTCTTTTATCACTTGCGGACTTCAACTCCCAGAATCCCTGAGGCAACATAGGGGAAGCTTGGCTCTTTTATCACTTGCGGACTTCAACTCCCAGAATCCCTGAGCCAGCACGGGTGAAGCTTGGCTCTTTTATGACTTGTGGACTTCAACTCCCAGAATCCCTGAGCCAGTATGGGGGAAGCTTGGCTCTTTTATGACTTGTGGACTTCAACTCCCAGAATCCCTGAGCCAGTATGGGGGAAGCTTGGCTCTTTTATGACTTGCGGACTTCAACTCCCAGAATCCCTGAGCCAGCACGGGTGAAGCTTGGCTCTTTTATGACTTGTGGACTTCAACTCCCAGAATCCCTGAGCCAGTATGGGGGAAGCTTGGCTCTTTTATGACTTGCGGACTTCAACTCCCAGAATCCCTGAGCCAGCCATGATCTGGGATAATTAATGCCCCAGGTCTTGGACCACCACCTCATCTGTTGCCAAGTGCCCGGATGTTGATCACGTGACCATGGTGGTGCTCTTTCGTAAGTGCGAGGACCACAGAGGAGTGGGTTCGTCAGGTCACAAAAGGAGACCATAGGACACTGCAGTGGTCATAAATACGGGTCGGGTGCCACACGTCTGAATTTTGACCACGTGACCAAAGGGATGCCGCAACGGTCGTAAGTGTGAAAAAACGGTCCTAAGTCACTTTTTTCAGTTATAACTTCAAGCTGTCACTAAGTGAACACTGTAAGTCAAGGACTACCTGTACAAACCCTGAGCCTGCAACCCCTCCCCCTCAGCCTCATACTCCTTTGCGTGAAGAGAAACTTAAGGACCCCTGGGTAGATTTTGGATTTCATCTCCCACCTGCCCAGCCACCATGGCTTTAATAAGGGACCGATGGGACGTGTAGTCCCAAAACACCCTTCCTTGTAACCCAGCTGAGAGATCTGCTTTCTTTCTGGTACCTTCTGCCAGCGCTTCAGCTGCCTCAACTTCCCGCTGCCGGCGCACGGCCCGTTGCTTCTCTTCCAAGCGTTGTTTCTCCACGTTGGCCTCGTCCCATTTGCCGTCCTCCATCAGCCGCTGGTCAGGCCTCAGGCGGCTGTCCGTGGGAGCCACGCCCTCTTCTGGCTCGTTGAGGGTCAGCGCCAGTTTGGAGAAGAAGTACATGCTTTCCGCGTTGTCCCTGCAAAGGGACGAGCCGGGACTGGACTCAAGAGAAGGGGCAGCTGACGCCGGCAGGCGCTTTCCCTGCATGGCGCCAGCGCTTGGCCAACGACGTTCGTGGAGCCCTCATAATAATCCGGGCCTTCTCCGCCGCCCCAGAAAGGCCTATCCCACAGGGGGCCAACCCTTAAGCCCCAAGCCTGTTGGGAAGACTCACGGGAGAGGATATTTCTTCCACAGGACCTTGGGGGACAAGGTCTGGTAGACCGTTTTCGGAAGCTTGCCTTCCGCAATGGAGTTTGCCTGGCTGGTTTCTATGATCTTGGAACACTCCATCTTCTCATCCCACGTGCCGGACATGACGTAGCGCTCGTTGCCATCGGCATCCATCACCACCCCTGTCACCTGGGAAGGAAAACCAGGAAGAGGAGGATTCGTGGTGGGCCGTCAGCCCCACCAGGTAGAAATCAACTCTACGGGTAGCCTACAATGACTTCGACTGAGATGGGATAACACAGTGTGTCTCTTAATCTCGGCAACTTGAAGGTGAGTAGACTTTTATCTCCCAGAATTCCCCAGCCAGCTGTGGGAGTTGAAGTCCATCTATCTTCAAGTTGCCAAGGTCGAGAAACACTGATAGAGAATATACATCTTAAGACAGGCCGATAACATTCCTGCTTCTCCATCCTTGCCCAAGCAGGGAGACAGGCTGCACCGCTCCCACCCTGCCCCGTCCCCAGTTGATTTGTTATCGCAACAGCCACATCTGGGCTCAAAATGTTTGCAGCCAAATCCAGCTCTTGCCCTTTCACATCGTCCCTGTAAACAATTTCCCTTTGTTATTGGAACCGGCTGCTTTTCTTCCACACCTGCTTCAGTGTCCTTGGCAATGCCTCAGGCTCTCACAGTATTCAGCAGATTCGACAAATTTTCATTTCTCCATCTAAACACTTTTAAAGCAACACTCCCCACCCCACCCCCCAACTCTAATACCAAGAAGAAACAAATAGGCAGGTAGCTGCCAAAGTTTCATTCTTGATAGTTACCTTCCGGGGGATGTCTCTGGAGAAGTAACTGTAGGGTGTGAATTTTAGCTGGCATTTGTCTTTTGATTTGTGGTTGAGGATTTCGATGTCACCAGACTGCAGAAAAGAAAGAGAATTTGCCCAAGGGGTTAATTATCCATACTGACAGAAACCAGAATCAAGAAATCAGGAAAAACAATTTCCTTTCTCTCTTATTTAATTCAAATTAAAAAAAACCCACTATCAACACTGACTATCAACTCTTTTATTCACCGAGGGATTTTAGCAACGCTGCAGGATGAGGCCCATCCTCCTTACCTGGTCAATCCAGAGTTTTCCCACAATAATATTGTGAACTGTGGATGTCACTTTTTGCCAGATATAGTGATTGCCGCTGGAGTGGAATTCGAGGTGGATGGTGCCTGCGGGAGAAAAGTAACCTTACGGTTAGCATATAAATCTCTATTTACAGAAAGTGTATTATCTCTGTAACTCTTAGTGGATTTTTTGCCGATTGGGACGGCAGGATGAGGCTTTGTTATTTGTCAACTGATAAAGACATGGGCTGAAGAATTTTTCTTCTTTTTCTTTGTTTAGGTTAGCTTTATTTTTAATCTTAGCCTTTTTAAACTTTAAGAAAATTTATTATAAAAAAAAGGAAAGGAGAAAGCAACGAATAAAGCTGTGGCATAAACTACCAGAGAAGCGGGCGACACCTACTCCATCCTGCTCTGGAAAGCATCTGTCAACCACCAAGACAGCCGAGAGATCTGGGGGCGTTGTGAAAAACGGTCCTCAGTCATTTTTCTCTCACTTTTTACTTACCCAGCGGCATGATGGAAAGGTATTTGCCACGGAACTTGCTGGCAATGGTGATCTCCTGCCACAGTGTCCAGCCACGCCTGGAGTAGACGTGGTGAGCTGCTGCTGGCGGGTGATGGCTCACCTGGAGGAGAAGAGACACACCTTGTAGGTAATTCTTGAAGCAAGGCTCTCGAAGTGCTCTTTAGCAAGATGTCATGGTTCCGATGAATGAGACAAATCAAACAAATTGCCGGCATATTATTTATCTAAAAAGTCTTAGTAATGAAACGAAACATCGGCACTCATGGAGGGATGCCAGAATCTGAAATCTCCTCCCACCAAACCCATCGTAACACACCCACAATCCCCGCCCTTATCTACACGTCATAAATCACATTATCCAATTAGTTTCACATACGAGGTTTCACTTCCCATTCTGTACACCAGCTTTTGCAATCTTATCACAACTTCCGGGTGATTCCTCCCTCCCAAACGAAGCAATTAAAATAACAGGCTGTCTCTTATATTGTCAGTGCAAAAACATGTCAATGTTTGCAGCACTGACACAAGGTCTTGGAGGGGAAGGTTAACAAGGATTCCAGGTTGCAATAGTGGTGAATATTGTGGGCTGCTTTCCAAATATCTCGTTACCAGGCTGGGTAACCTCTTCAGCAGAGATTAGGGGGTGTCAAGTCTTGGTGTTCTTCTTTTTATAAGGGCTTCAGGTGTGGGTGTGTCAAGGGAGGGTCTTGTGATGGATATTGTCATGGCCCAGGTGTGAGTCATCAGTGAGAGTCTTCTGATGGGGAGGTTACATCAGGTGAGGTTAGGGTCACCGGGAAGTGAACTGCTGGTGGGAGGATCGTAAAATGGGGCAAAACTCAAATGTCTCACTTAATAACAGAAACTCTGGACTCCGTTGCGGCCATAAGTTGAGGACTAGCTAAAATACGCCAGTCGGAGCCCACCCATCCCAATTCCTGCTCTTGAAACGGGACAAGCAGCTATAGGTGCCAACAGCAGCAAGAAGACACGGCATATGTACCCTCTCTCGAGAGATTCAATGCCTGCACAAAACCCCGGTGAGTCTCTTCTTATCCTCCCACAGAAAACAGGATTAAATCCTGCCGCAATTGGCAAGATGGGATCCTGGTTGAAGAACTGGATTTTAATAATAATAATAAAGTTGGAAGGGACCTGGGAGGTCATCTAGTCCATCTAGTCATAAGGTCAGCAGGTGGAGGGAATAATGGAGAACAGGAATACATGGAGGAGGGAGGCTATTTTTGCAGGCATCCGCTGAGTCCAGCCCATCTGAGCTGGCAGCCTGGACCGAAGCCCTACAGCACCTAGCCCTTCCCCCCCCCCGCCCTCTCCCCCTCCCATGCCGGTTCTTTGGCTCACCTGCTCAGAGAGCGAGCGGAAGCCAAGCTCGTCCAGGCGGTCCAGTTCAAAGGTCTCGCCCAGGAGCGGGTTGAAGGGCTTGGCGGTCCGCTGGACGGTGGTCGAGTAGGAAGACACGGAAAAGGCCGCCACGAAGCACATCTGCTCGATGGCGCTCTCGCACCTGACCGCTCGGTCCAGCAGCTCGTGATACTCCAGGTCCTCTGTCAGCCTCTGCAGCATTGAGAGGGGTTCGTTGAAGTTGATCTGCAGGGAGAGGGGAGCAGGGAAGGGGGGGGTGTTAAAGGGGGAGTGGCAGCCCTGGGGGGGGCTTCACAGAGCCGCCCGGGGATCCCACTCCTCTTCAACTCACCACGGGACAATTTAACAAATCAACTGAATTATTTAAAACAGATAAGAGACTATTTTAACCGTCGTCGTTCGCAGTTCATCCTGTCCCTCCTTTGGCAACCTTTCTTGAAGGATTCTATCCCACCGTTTCTTCGTTGTGGTCGTAAGTTGAGGACCTCCTGTACTACAAAACCCCTCGGTGCAAGGGATAAAAGAGCCCAGGTGGTGGATGAAAAGTGAGCAACCGGTTCGCAGCTGAAATTATACTGACCAACAAGGTCACTTGGGAGACAGGAGGAAGGACGAGCCCTGAAAATAAAATATCCTTGCACAAAAGAGACAACGTGCGCGCGTGTGCCGAACCACTGAAGCTTTTGTCATCTGCACAAAAAGTTCCCGGTGGGCCAGAAAGATTTAATGCCACGTCAAAGGGCTATTACAATTTCCGAGACTTCCCAGAGTGGCTCCCTTAATCAGGAGGCTGCCACCAGCCTTGCGCTGGCAGATTTAACCGTTTGGTTTGGCAGCTGCCCTGCTGTTGTTTTACTGGGCTGCCAAGCAGAGATATTGGATAGGGGGGATTATTTATGGCACGCAATATCGGAACTCTTGGGGGGGGAAAAAACAGCTCTGGAGTCATATTGCCGGGTGATTGAAAAGACTGGAAAGGGATGTGCATGCATTTCTGTTACACGGTGGCAGAGTTTCACACACAGGGCTACACTCCCAACCTCGTTTAGAGGGAAAATTAAGAGTGGAGGAAACCACTTACGGGCATAGGGATCTTGGACAGTTCTTTACCAATGCAATTCTTCATTATGCTCCAGAGGTTAAGGCTGTAGTTGGGCTTGTCTGGGATTTGAGTGCGCCTCTTCTTGTGGGCGACGCCATGCTTGCTTGAAGCACCAAGGCCAGTATAAGTGGAGGCCTCAAACACCTGAAAGGGATCAAATCCAAATTAATGACAATTCAGTGTGGGATTTCCAGCTCCTCACCCACCCTTGTAAGCAGAGCCTGGGACATGTTAAGCCAGTTTTGCCAAAGGTGGGGTTTTTCCCCACCCCCCAAAAAAGGCAAGTGGAATTTCTTTGTTTTTCCTTGAAGACGTTCTGCAGTTCAGAATGGAAGAAGCTCCTTGGATGAGAAGCCAAATGTCTTTCGAGGAAAAACAAAGCAAGTCCAGTTGCCTTTTGAAAAAACAAAACGCCTTTGCGACAACAATAACCCGGAGGAGTGAGAATCTCCAAATAGGCTAAGTCGGTTTATTGAACGGTGGACTTCGAGTTAATTCATAACCGAAGGAGTTCCCAATTTATGCCAAAGTATAAACCAAGATTGAGAAAGGGTGAAGACTGGACGTCACTCAAAACAAGCCAAAACCCAACAAATCGCATCATGGCTTCACATACACAAACCCAGCCACACACGGAAGCTTAAACAACAGAATCAAAGAGTGAATTGAGGAACGGGAGCACGGCAACCATTCTCAGAACCAAGCAGAGCAAGGCAAATTTCACAAGAGGATGCAACGGGGTTCCCATCGGCTTGAGACACATTAACTGCACGTTAACTTCCCCAGCCCCAAACACACACAATCACACAATCCAGAACGAGAACGAAGAGGCCGATTCTCCCAGCCGCCCAGCCTGGAGGTGGGTCAAGCTGCAACCAAAAGGGTCGCGTAGAGACAGAAAGCAAACACCTCCGAGGGGTGGGTGATACTCACACCGTCGCCCAAGGTCCAATCGTCCGAACGGCCCTCGCTGCCCTCACTAATGTTGCTGCTGGTGCGCCTGTGGGGGACACAAAAGTGACAATGGCAATGCCAAAAGCGATGGGGCATGGTCTCCCGATGCGCTGGCCAGCCAGGCCAGGCTGCCCCAGCAGGGCCCGTCAAGCGGGGGCCACGGAGATCATCACAAACAGGGGCGGGGTTCCAATATGCAAATGCACCAGCTGACATTCTGGCCCCGCCCACTTTCTCCAAGCTCTGGGTCTAGGCAACCGATGGGCACCTGCGCAGCCTTCCCTGCAGTGTGTGTGTGTGTGTGTGTGTGTGTGTGTGTGTGTGTGTGTGAAGGTTGTGGAGAGGAAGGAACCAGGCAACCGTAAGCAGGAAGGGTTAGAAAAAACATGACTTTGGAAGGATCAGGGGTTCAGGATATAATAATAATAATAATAATAATAATTAATAATAATAATAATAATAATAATAATAATAATAATAATAATAATAATTTGGAAGGGACCTTGGAGGTCATCTAGTCCAACCCCCTGCTCAGGCAGGAAACCCTATACCATTTCAGGCAAATGGCTGCCCAGTCTCTTCTTAAAAACCTCCAGTGTTGGAGCATTCACACTTTCTGGAGGCAGGTTGTTCCACTGGTTAATTGTTCTAACTGTATAAAGTGGGCAGTGGTTGCTTTTTTTAAAAAAAACAAAAACAAAAACATAGTTCCCATTATTTTATTTAGATGTTTTAGGCTGAACTCTCATGTCCCTCTCTTATCTCCTAGCATGCAGGGTGAGATGCTGGGCTGGGGAATTCTGGGAGTTGAAGTCCTACCACCTTCAAAGCTGCCCAGGTTGGGCCCGGACGACGGCACCGACCTACCGGTGATGTTTGGATGGCTCTGCGGCTACTGTGATGAAAGCATGAGCGTCTTCCATAGCGTCAAAGTACTCCG
Source organism: Vipera berus (assembly GCF_964194415.1). Taxonomy (NCBI): domain Eukaryota; kingdom Metazoa; phylum Chordata; class Lepidosauria; order Squamata; family Viperidae; genus Vipera; species Vipera berus. Next base: position 12,097,727 of record NC_138217.1, on the reverse strand, counting down.
TCTCCTCATCTTCGTCACTGGCGTCTCCTTTTCCACTCTGCACGCTTCCTCCTGGAAGAGACGGAGAGCCCGGATCTCAGCCCTGCCCACCTTTGGGCACCTGAGGCGCCAAATGGAAGGAAGGAAGCTGGCAGCTATTGGTTTCCCACTTGCCAAAGGGTGAATCTCAACCGCCGTACATGTAGGTTTACCATTTGGGCTTTCTGGGCCCCAAAACAAGAGCTGGACAGCATCATCGCCAAATGCTGGTTATTAAGCAAATCGCTGCAGGGGGCTGGACTAGAAGACCTCCAAGGTCCCTTCCAACTATTCTATTCTATTCTATTCTATTCTATTCTATTCTATTCTATTTTCTGTTCTATTCTGTTCTGTTCTATTCTACATTCTATTCTATTCTCCTTCCGTTTATTCTATTCTATTCTATTCTGCTTTAATTCTATTCTATTCTATTCTATTAATTTTTATTATTCTCTTCTATTCCATTCCATTATTATTCTATTCTATTCTATTCTATTCTATTCTATTCTATTCTATTCTATTCTATTAATTTTTATTATTCTGTTCTATTCCATTCCATTATTATTCTATTCTATTCTATTCTATTTTTATTATTCTCTTCTATTCCATTCCATTATTATTCTATTCTATTCTATTCTATTTTTATTATTCTCTTCTATTCCATTCCATTATTATTCTATTCTATTCTATTCTATTCTATTCTATTCTATTCTATTCTATTCTATTCTATTCTATTCTATTCTATTCTATTCTATTCTATTCTATCCTATCCTATCCTATCCTATCCTATCCTATCCTATTCTATTATCCCATTCCATTCCATTCCATTCCATTCCATTCCAATAATTCTCTTCTCTCTTCCCTTCCCTTCCACTCCACTCCACTCCATATTTTCTATTCTATTCTATTCTATTTGGCGATGATTTGGCGATGATTTCTAGCCGGTTATTTTAAGAAGTTAGTGAGGGGGAGGGAAGGGAGGGAATTTTTAACCGGCACTCAGTCTGGTCCTGTTAGAGGTCCTGACGGGACGGGGTTGGGGGAGGTGGCTGCTGGTTCTGAGAATGTGGGGGTGGGGCTTCAAATCCCCACGGCGATAGGGAACGGCAGCAGGTGTCTGCGCGGAGGGCCATATCAACATCTGGGATCGCGCCCCCGCTATCTCCGAGCGGTGGCGCGCTCCGACCCTCCGGTTAGCGCCCTCTTACCCGGGGATGAGGGTGATCAGGCCCCTGAGCTCAGGTTGGTCTATTTTAACGCTAGATCCGTAGTTAACAAAGCTCCCCTCATCCGTGATCTGATCGAGGAGGAACGTGCGGATCTAGCGTGCATCACGGAAACTTGGCTGGGCTCGGAGGGAGGGGTGCCTCTCACCGAGATATGCCCGCCGGGTTTCCGGGTGCTGCACCAGCCGCGGGCTCAGGGCAGGGGTGGTGGGGTGGCAGTGGTTATTCGGGAGACTTTGTGTCCCCGGGAGGCCACCATTGTCCAGATGGCCAGGAGTGAATCCCTCCTCTTGAGATGTGGTCCTCGGGTTCAGTTGGGCTTGTTGCTCACATACCTGGCGCCCAGCTGTGTGGCAACAGCCCTGCCTGAGCTGCTCGACACCCTCTCAGGGTTGGCGGTGGAGTTCCCCAGGCTTATAGTCCTGGGTGACTTCAACCTGCCATCACTGGGGGGGTCGTCGGAGTTAGCTCGGGGGGATCATACTCTCGACCTGGTGTTCCTGTCTGGACAGTGGTTGGATGATCTGGGAGGGGGTTCTCCATCCATCACCCCTCTGTCATGGTCAGATCATCACCTCCTGAGGCTGGTTTTCCGTCATGCCATCCCCCGCCGCTGGGCGGCGGAACCGACCAGGTGGTTCCGCCCCAGGCGCCTAATGGACCCGGACCGGTTCCAGAGGGCGCTTGGGCCTATACCTATCACCCTTACCCACAGCCCAGTCGATGCTCTGGTGGAGGCCTGGGAAACGGCTGCCACCAGGGCACTCGACTGCGTTGTACCCACGCGACCTCTGACTCGGCGCAGATCCCGTTGGGCCCCATGGTTCTCTGTGGAGCTCCGGGAGATGAAGCGTCGGAGACGAGGTCTAGAGAGCGGTTGGAGATCCAGCCGATCCGAATCCGACCGATTGCAGTTAAGAACCTTTATAAGGTCTTATCTTGCGGCGATAAGGACGGCAAAGTCTAACTACTTTGCCTCCCTTATCGCGTCCGCAGATAATCGCCCGGCCGCCCTGTTTAGGGTGACTCGCTCCCTCCTTAACCAGGAGGTGAGAGAGGATCCCTTGCAGGGACGAGCCGAGGAGTTTAGTCATCATCTGGCGGACAAAATCGCTCTGATCCGGACCGGCTTGGACTCTGACTGGGCAGAGTCTGACGTGGAGGAATCAGGCGGTCTTGAGCACGTTATCTGGACTGAGTTCGACCCTGTTTCCCCTGATGATGTGGACAGGATCATGGGGAGACTGAGCACCACCACCTGTTTGTTGGATCCGTGCCCCTCCTGGCTAGCTTATGCGGCTCGGGAGGGAACACGAGGCTGGTTCCATGCAGTAATAACTGCTTCTTTGAAGGAGGGTGTCTTCCCTGCCGCCTTGAAGGAGGCGGTGGTGAGGCCCCTTCTCAAGAAGCCTGCTTTGGACCCGGCTGTTTTAAACAACTATCGTCCAGTCTCCAACCTTCGCTTTCTGGCGAAGGTTGTTGAGAGTGTGGTGGCGCATCAGCTCCCTCTGTTCCTGGAGGAAACTGATTATCTGGACCCGTACCAATCGGGCTTCAGGCCCGGATACAGCACGGAGACGGCATTGGTCGCGCTGGTGAATGATCTCTGGAGGGCTAGGGACAGGGGTTGCTCCTCTGTCCTGGTCCTATTAGATCTCTCAGCGGCTTTCGATACCATCGACCATGGTATCCTGCTGCGGCGTCTCAGGGGGTTGGGAGTGGGAGGCACCGTTTTACGGTGGTTCTCCTCCTACCTCCAGGGCCGCTCGCAGTCGGTGTTGACAGGAGGGCAGAGATCCACCCCGAGGTCTCTCATTTGTGGAGTTCCTCAGGGGTCGGTCCTCTCACCTCTCCTGTTCAACATCTATATGAAGCCGCTGGGCGAGATCATTCGTGGTTTCGGGGTGGGGTATCACCAGTACGCTGATGATACCCAACTTTTTCTTTCCACCCCGAACCAACCCAGCGATGCCCTCTCCGTGATGTCCCGGTGCCTGGAGGCGGTTCAGGTCTGGATGGGGAGAAACAGGCTTCGTCTCAATCCCGCCAAGACTGAGTGGCTGTGCATATCGGCATCTCGGGTTAACCAAGTTATTCCACCTCTAACGATGGGGGGTGAGGTGTTACCCCCCGTTGATAGGGCTCGCAACCTGGGCGTCCTCCTGGATTCACGGCTCAATTTTGAAGATCACATAGGAGCCGTGACCAGGGGGGCTTTTGCACAGGTTCGCCTGGTGCGCCAGTTGCGTCCCTATCTGGACCGAGACGCCCTACGCACAGTTACTCATGCGCTTGTGACCTCCCGTTTGGACTACTGTAACGCTCTCTACATGGGGCTGCCCTTGAAGACCACTCGGAGGCTTCAACTGGTGCAGAATGCGGCCGCGCGAGTTGTAATGGGGGTTTCCCGATACTCCCATGTAACACCTCTACTCCGCGAGCTGCATTGGCTTCCGGTTGCCCTCCGGGTGAAATTCAAGGTGCTGGTTATTACCTATAAAGCCCTACATGGCCTGGGTCCGGGCTATTTGAGGGAACACCTGCTGCCGGCATCAAACGCCCTTCGCCCAGTGCGCTCCCACAGGGAGGGTCTGCTCAGGGTGCCGCCGGTGAGAGATTGCCGGCGGGTGACACCCAGGGATAGGGCCTTCTCTGTGGGAGCGCCTGCCCTCTGGAACCAGCTGCCGGTGGAGCTGAGGACTGCCCCCGACCTCCGATCATTCCGCCGGGGCCTGAAGACCTGGCTCTTTGAGCTCTCAGGCCCAGGCTGAGGAGAAATTTTTAATTCGGGTTTTAATGTATACAGGGTAATTTAATATTTTTTAATTGGTTTTTTAACTTTTGTATGGTGGATTTTTAATTCCCTGTAAACCGCCCTGAGTCCTCAGGGAATAGGGCGGTATATAAATGCAACTAAATAAAATAAATAAATAAATAAATATTCTATTCTATTCTATTCTATTCTATTCTATTCTATTCTATTCTATTCTATTCTATTCTATTCTAATTCTCCTTCTGTTCTATTCTATTCTGTTCTGCTTTAATTCTATTCTATTCTATTCTATTCTATTCTATTCTATTCTATTCTATTCTAATTCTATTCTGCTTTAATTCTATTCTGTTCTATTCTATTCTTTCTATTCTACATTCTATTCTATTCTCCTTCTGTTCTGTTTATTCTATTCTATTCCCTATTTTCTATTCTATTCTATTCTATTCTATTCTATTCTATTCTATTCTATTCTATTCTTCTGTTCTTTTCTCTTCTCTTCATTCCATCCCATATTTTCTGTTCTGTTCTTTTTCCTAAGCAACGGCGGCTCCAGGTGGCCCTGGCGGGAGCCCTCTTCCCCAGCCCAAGAGGGAAGGGCCACTCACCTCGGGACGCGTGAGCAGTGGGTTTCGCGGAGAGGCTGGGCGCCCCCCGACAAGCCCGTTCTAGGTGGTTGTGCTGCTTGGCCAACTGCTCAATGGTCTCCTCCAGCCGGATGCGCTGCTCACATTCGTGCTGAAGGGCCCGCTGCCATTTTCTGCTGTGGGCCTCTGCAAGATCCAGGAAGTCCCGGCAGGCCTGAGGAAGGGAGGCAGGAAGGGGTCAGAGAAGGGCGGACGTCAGACCGAAGAGAAGCTGGCACTGAAAAGGGACCCAGGACGGGTTTGTATGCGGAACCTTCCGGATACTTAGCAATAGCCAGAGGGCACTTCAGACTTATATGCTCCGTCTGGATATTTTTTTCAAACGGCAACTGGGCTTCCTTTCTTTCTCCTGGAAGACGTTTCGCTTCTGGTCCAAGGAGCTTCTTCAATTCTAGCCGAACGGTGGGGAATTCGGGATTCTTCCGTCGGAACTGAAGAAGAAGCCTCTCGGATGAAAAAACCAACAACGAAAACATCTTCGAGCAAAAGCAAAGAAAGTCCATGCTTGTAGTTATTTTATAAGAGTTAAAGTGCGATAGATTTAATAGCTTATTGTTGTTTGCATAAGGTAGATTATGATTGTTTGTATTTTTATACCTTGTATTTAGCTCTGGGAAGTCGGGGAGGGGGAAGGGGGGAAGGGAGGGAGGTGTTGGGGAGGGTTGGGGAGAGGGGAGGGGGTTGGGAGGGGTTTTGTTTTGTTAAAAAAATGTATTGTAAAACTTTTCAATAAAAAATAAATAAAAAAAGAAAAGCAAAGAAAGTCCAGTTGTTTTTTTGAAAAAATAAATAAATAAAAATCCAGAAGCCCTGCTTTCAATGGAGGCATCTCATCCGCAGAAGTTGGAAGAGAGTTCCAAGATGATGGCGGGGATGGAACAGCCAAAGAAGCCCATCTCAGGACACCAGAGCCCATCAGCCACCGCAGGATCTTTTGCTGCTGCTCAGTTAAGTCCCATCACCGGGCAAGGCTCTTGCGGACTGGACTGGACGCCGTTCTCTCCGATAAATCACCCAAAGGCATTTCTTAGACTCCTCTGTGCCCCCCATGTGCCCCCCCTATTTACCCTTTTCACTGGTTCGTCTCCATTAGGAAACACCTCCCACACCGCCCATGCGCCACATTGCCACTTCCATATTGCCACCTGCTCTCTTATTTCCTCCTCACTTACTCAGCCCAGCAGCGCATATGCTTTCCCCTCATTTAGATTTTAAATCCAACAGGGGCGCATTAGGGCCAGCATAATCAATATATTGTTTCTGTGTTTATAAACTGTTCTGGAGAGTGGGGGTGGGGTGGAAAATCCCCCTCGAATCAGTGTCATGCGGATGGTGTATTTTTCTTTGGGGGCACGCTAGGATTTTATTTATTTTTCAAGGCTTTGTAAAAAGCAGGTGTTACATAAAGAGGGAACTCAAAGCAGACAACTCAAAATCAAGCCAGACGGAGCCCCCCTCCGCCCCGTCCATTTTTTTTTACAGCCCCCACCCCACCCCCAGCACACAGCAACCAGGGTGGCTGGAATCAATGGCATGATTTCCTGCTATTTTGAGCCCTCCCTTCCCACCCCCCACCCCGAGTCCTATTAAACACGCAGTGTTTGGAGATCTCTGGGGCCATGGCCCAGGCCTCTGGGAGCAAAAGCTCTCTCAGGTTGCACGTTGAGGTTAGATGAAATGGTTGCAGATTTGCCTTTTTTCAACTTGGGGAAGTTTCCCGTCATTTTTTGCTAGCATTAGAAATTCTAAGTGTAACAGAGTTGGCAGGCACCTTGGAGGTCTTCTAGTCCAACCCCCTGCTCAGGCAGGAAACCCAATAGCATTTCAGACAAATGGCTGGCCAGTCTCTTCTTAAAAGCCTCCAGTGTTGGAGCACCCACAACTTCTGGAGGCAAGCCGTTCCACTGGTTAATTGTTCTCCACGTTAGGAAGTTTCTCCTAAGTTCCAAGTTGCTTCTCTCCTTGATTAGTTTCCATCCGTTGCTTCTTGTCCCACCTTCGGGTGCTTTGGAAAATAAGCTGACCCCCCCCCCTCTTCTCTGTGGCAGCCCCTTAAATATTGGAAGATTGCTATCACATCACCCCTGGTCCTTCTCTTCGTCAGACTAGACATACCCAATTCCCACAACGGGGCAACTGGGTGGCTTTGGCCCAATCACCAGGAGACGGTGAGTTCTAGTCCTGCCTCAGGCACGATGACTTTGTGCCAATCCCTCTCTCTCAGCCCAGCTTGCTTCACAGGATTGTGGTTGGGAGGAGGAAGGAGTATTAAGTATGTTCACCGTCTGAGTTTCTTATAAAGTAATAAAGGTGGGATAAAAATCTAATAAGTAAGTATGTTCTTATGGGGAAAAGATGCCTGCAGAAATGATACACTTTCCCCACCCCGGGCATTCTCCTGGTGTGTGGATTTCATCATTCCAGAATTCCCAGCCTGCAAAGTCCTTGCTGAGAATTTGGGGAGACCACCCTGACAGGGGAAATACTGGGAAGAGTTGATTGACAGGCAGGCAAGAACATCAAAGGGCTTCCCACCGAACCGTGTTGCCCCAATTCACAAGAACAGATAGGGACACAAAATCAGAATACAACCGAGACACATGTTAGGGAAATATTATGAATAAAAAATGGGCCTTGGGCATCTCCAAATCAGCACGCTATGCATCAAACAACATTTCACGTCAAGATTTGCACAACTTCAAGCGACAAGAAAAGAACTGAGATTCTAGCGTTCTGCCGGCCAGACTTCAAGAGTTTTAAGATCAGGGCACTATTCCTTCTCATTCCTTCTAAAGCACAACACACAACACCACCTTCAGTTCATTCAGCCTCTAAGGCAAGGTTTCTCCACCTCGGCAACTCGAAGATGGGTGGACTTCAACTCCCAGAATTCCCCCAGCTAGACATGCAGGCTGGGGAATTCTGGGAACCGCCTCTTAACAAGCAACGTCAGCGAGTGAAGTTAACTTCACAATCGTTTAACAACCGGGGAAGGAAAAAATCAGGCACGGCTCACTGAACGACTACCTTGCTTAGCAACAGAAAACCCTGGTCGTTACGTCGAGGACTGCGTGGGCTTTTTTAAAAAAAAAATTAAAAGGGGCGCCTTGTCCAGGTGCTCTAAATGGAAAGGTGAAATGAGGTCTGTAAGGAGGAGAGGAGGGGCTGAGCAAAGGCAGACTCCGCGCACCAAGGTTTGGCATCATGCGCCCTATATATCCGAGCAGCTCGGTTTGCATCCCGGCTCAGCTGCCCATCAAGAGGCACACACCTGGGTGGGAGAATCGGGGCACGGAGCAGTTCTGGGATCCGTGGAATTGCTAGGGGAGTGGGGAATGGACGTGTTCTCGGTCTCCCAAATGGCTCTCCACCTGCAGGCAGGCAGACAAGCCAAGGACAAGATGGTTAAATGGGAAAGGGAAGGCACCAGCCCTGCCTGGCTGCTCCGCCGGTCTCTATTTCCAGCCCTCCCCACCTTGGAAGAGTCCACCACCTGCAATGGGGTGGGAATGCTTCCCGTGGCACACACACACACACACACACACCCCTCCTGAAAATATAACCGGCAGCCGCCCGGGCCCCACTCACATTTATCATAGCATTGGAGGTGATCCTGAAGAGGGTGGCTCTCTCGCTGACTGCCTTGATCTTTTCCCCGCTCTCGGCCGGCAACTTGAGGTTCTCCAGCTCACTCAGGGATCTCTGGAGAGCCGCCCCGTGCTTGGCGATCAGGTCGTTGAAAGCGCTGAGGTCGTCCAGTTTACCAGAGAGGTGCTTCAGGGTGCCGTGCGCTTCGCTCTTGTCAGACTGCGAGGTGGATTCCTCGTCGCCGGAGTCATCTGTGAGAGGGAGCAGCGGCGGAGGAGAAAGAGGAGGAGAGAGAGAGAGAGAGAGAGAGAGAGAGAGAGAGAAAGACCATGGTTTCCATGGTTACTGGCCGGACAGCACTAAAAACACCGTGGTGATTTGTGCGCTGATAAGTGGAAACAACACCTTGAATTGCACCTGAATCCCCCCAACTTGGAGCCCAGCAGAGGTCTCAGTCCCCAGGTAGAGGACAAGCTGGCTGGACAAGCACGTCTGACCGGGTGGTGGGCCGGCATCCGGGTTCAATCCCAAGCCATTTTCAAGAGCGGAAGCAGAAACGGGAGAGCTTTCCAGGTTCCTCGCTGAGAAGTTGCCACTGACTGCTTGGTCGCCCACTTCCCTCCAGCATCCACGCAGCCTTTTCCTTAAGCGGCTATCCTCAGACAGGTGGACTTCAATCCCAGCACCCTCAGCGGGACGGGGAATCCTGGGAGCTGATGTCCAACTGCCGGGGAGGGCAGTTTGGAGAAAGCTGCCCTTTCCACGCTCCATAACGGGCTGGTTTCCCCCCCCCCCCGTTGTTATATACAACCGGCTATCGATTCCTCCTCCTCAAGGGTGAAGAGAGAAGCTAAAATTGAACACGCTCCTGGGTTTATGAGCTAAGTAGGGCTGATACCCAAGATAAGGATAAGTGGACAGGATTTAAAAAAAAAACCCTCTTAAAATATTAATGGGAGCTCAAGTAGCAGCACAAAACGCCAGAGGCTGAAGCAGCTTTAACCTTCATTAACGGAGGCAGGTTGAGCAAAAGAGTATATTAACGCAGGCAGACTCTGCACCCACGACCTATCTGGAAACCTCATAAGCTATCAGACAGATTTTTTTTAAAAAAAATTGGCGAAGTACACAGAATCTGCATATTACTCTAATAAATGGAGGGCGGCCGGGGGGGGGGAAACGTTCTAACATGATGGTCTGCTTGCAAAAACGGAAAGGAAAAAAAAAGAGAGAGGAAAGAATCCATGCAAGCCACCCACATTGTTTGTTTATGCAACAACAGCAGCTCAAAACATGTCTTTTTAATCATTAGGGGAAGGACGTGTGTACCAGGGTCTGTTAATGAAAGTTCCAGCAAGGTTGACAACCTGACAGCAAATGAAAGAAAATCCGTATCCAGTCGCAGGATGCCAAACGCTGTTTTTGATTACTACGGATGGATCCAGTCTTCTAACATTTGAGGGAAGGAAGGGATTGCCAAAAATTCCAGCAGATAAGAAAGAAAGGCAGAGCGCGTCACCTGGGACTCCTTCCCATTTTGCATCTGCTGTCCCTTCAAAGGCAGCAATCAAATGAAGCCATTTGGAAGCAGCTATTTCAGAGGCAAATCAATCACGACTGTGGATAAGATAAGGCACGGCCTTCCACAGCTGCCAGCCGATCAACACAACAACGGACACACGCACACGTACACGCTTCTCAATCCTTGCAAACTGAATCAAGCGACGACAATTCAACTTAGGCTGGGAACGGTTTGCCTGGCAAGCCCCTTTAATCTCAGAGAGTGAAAGTTTAAAAGTTGGCCAAACGTGTAGGGATCAAATATAAAGGGGCGGAAAACTCACCGAGGTAGCAGCTGTCCAATATCAAATACAAGTTCATAACTGTCAAGATTGAAACCCGCCCCCCCATTCTTATTGAGGGTGGGCTAGCTTGGATCAGCCAACCGAAGAGATTCGACCGCCATTTCTCTGACGTGGACGTCCTGCTCGAGCAAGGGGTTGGACTAGAAGACCTCCAAGGCCCCTTCCCGCCTTCGTTATTCTGTTACGCTGTTTCTCAACCTCGGCCTTTTTAAAAGATGCGTGGACTTCCAACTCGCAGAGCTGAAATCGCTTCATCGCTGGAGGTTTTTAAGAAGAGGCTGGACAGCCCCTTGTCTGAAATGGCATAGGGTCATTTAAACATTGGTTTAAATGTAAGTCTGTCTGGTGGGTTCATCCTCTGGAGGATGCGTCCTGCACCTCAACCGGACCCCCCTATATGCTGCTTAATCAATGCAAACTGCAATATCATTTCCTGCCTTCTTGTATTATGGAACATTTCAAAGTCAATTTCATAAACAACTGTGTTTTTCACTTTTGATTTACAGCACACTGCAAACCAGCCTCTCTCCTAGGAACTGATGGGTCTTTGGATGTCAAGGCAGCTATTTTTAGACCCGCGCTGTTATTTATTCTGTTCTATAGAAAACATCAGAAGCTACCAGCCATATGTTCCTCTAGTCTAAGATCTACCTGCAGCTGGTTGGCTTAGCTCCTAGGAGAACGCACAGGGTCACAACGAGCAGCTGAGGACAGTGGACTTAATGCACTGCAAGTTGCGTTTTTAAAAATACCTCTCTTTCATTTCCGCTCGTGGATCCTGGATGCGATTATCTTCCTGCTGAAATGCAAATTCATGCAGCAGCCCAGGGGTTTTTCGACTCGCTCCCAAACGGGGACCAGCTCTGAATTTTGAATTATAAACATACATCTGCCTTTGGGCGTAAAATGATGGAGCAGAATCTTAAGCGCACTGCCCTTTGTTTTCTGGAAATTTAAAAAAAACACCCCACTGTTTGTAAAATAACCTGCTAAAACTTGGATTTTTAACAAGATGGTATGGAGAGGGAATTTTTCGACGCTTTTGCCCATTCGGGCCTATAATTATATGCCCACAGGTACAGAAAAACCTTTAGGGAACCCTACGTGCCCATCAGATATTCTTGGCGAGCTTTTTCCATGCAGAACAAAGCGTCATCCAGTTTTAATTGCTGACGGTGCCTGCAGGACTGTCAAGGGAAGAGAAGGCTGCTGACTTTTCAGGCTAACGAGATGGCAGCGTGGAGAGTTTTATTTCACAAATGCAAAGCGTGGATTATTATTATTATTTTAAAAAGAGCCTCTTTCCCCCACTCAAACTTTTCTCAGTTCTGGCAACCTTCAGCTCTCCTAGCCTACAATTTCTGTTGCCCCCCAGCCTGCTAATAAGAGGATCAGCCCGGGTTAACGCAAGGATGATGGATCCCTTGGAACTACACACCACTTCATAATATTGCAAAAAATAAATAAATAAAAATGGAATCAGATTGATTCAAATATGTCGACCGCACAGCCAATCTGCCCTTTGTGAAGAGATTGAGAACATCTAAAATGAAGAAATAAATTGCAACATAGATCCCGTCCCACGAGGGGTTTTTTTTTTCCAAAAGGCAACTGGACTTTGTCTGCCTTGAAGATGTTTTGATTCTCATCCAAGAAGCTTCCTCAGTTCTGAGTCAGTTCTGAAAGAGGGGCAAAGGAGGCCATTGACGTTCACATTGAGCAGCCCTCTCTCAACAGAGAGGAGGGATACAACACCACCCATCTCCAGTCTACCACACCGTCCTTTCAGCGGTTCCAAGAAGGCTCCACACCCATTTGCCCCACTCAGGTGACCCTGAGGACAAAGATAAACCCCCCAGGTGGCCGCAACGACTCTCTAAAAGAAGGCAAATTGACCAGCGGTCTGCAAGAAGTATAAATCCTTCCATTCCCCACCATCCCAGTCAAAGCTGAAGAAGCTTCTGGGATGAGAAGCGAAACGTCTTCAAAGAAAAACAAGAAAGTCCAGGTGCCTCTTGAAAAAAGCACCTTTGGGACAAGCACCTGTCAGATTCAGAGCCGAGATCTAATTAAGGAGCCTTTTTTCAGACTATTTGCGGTGCAGGAATCCACAAGCAAGAGCAAGGCAAGCCGAGGTCTCTTGACTCAAACCACCGTCTGGGAAAGCTGAAGAGGATCGTGGTGGCAAAAAAAAAAACAAAAACAGACCGTCGCACAAGAACAAGAATAATATTGGAAGGGACCTTGGAGGTCATCTAGTCCAACCCCCCTGCTCAGAGTCTTTAGCTTCTCCTCTCTCTTCTGTTCAGCTGGGGGAGTGAAGGAATATCACTCATTTCTCCAAAGAGAACCTAGAGGGGGGCCTTTATGGTACCAATTTAATAGCAATGAATATTAAAGGAAAACTTCCATCCATATTTAATAGCACTTCCTGCTCATATATTCACCACTGAAGTCTTCCTTTAATGGAAGCTGCAAATAAAAGCTGAGGTAGCAATTTTTCCACTTTGAGAGAGAGAGAGAGAGAGAGAGAGAGAGAGAGAGAGAGAGAGAGAGAGAGAGAGAGATCATTAATGAGATCGGCTAACAAGATGAAATACAATCTATTTCATTGTGTAGTCTTTTTTTCTCCCTTTCTCTCCTTCACAGCCAGAGCATCAAAGACATTCTTTTTTTTATAAATACATAACACAAAAATAGAAAGCTATCTCCCATCTTTGGCATGAAGCACTGCTTAAAATTCTTTTTTTTTTGCTTGTTTGTTTTTGCAGCATAAAAAGCTTCAGAAAAATGATGGATACCTCTGCACCAAGAGGCAAAGGGCCTTGCTGGAAATCCTTCATTGAAATGGCACCAGAATCCATCCTTCCTTCCTTCCTTCCTTCCTTCCTTCCTTCCTTCCTTCCTTCCTTCCTTCCTTCCTTCCATAAAATGGAAGAAAACTCACTTAACAACTGTCTTGCTTAGCAGTGGAAATTTTAGGCTTAGGAGAGGCCTAAATACACCTTCCATTCAGTTCTTCTTTGAGACAATGACTCTCTGTCTATGTTTAGTTGAGGCTGGAACCTCCTCCTGCATTTGAAGATATTTTAAAATATTCCCCCTTGTTTTCCCATATTTCTACCTATGCTGCTTCTTGTCCCTTCCCCCCAAAAAGCTGGCAGCTTTTTGAAATCATTTATCACGTTTCTTCCTGAAATCTTTTGTCTTGCTTGGCTTCAGCTTCTGTTCTTGGCAATTTCCACTGTTTGCCCTGATAATTCTGTTTGCTGTCTTCCATTTTTGGAGTTCTCACATTCTTCCTTAACAACTTCTTTGATTCCATCCTCAGTTCCCTGTCAAACACACTGATTCTTGGGGCCCGTCGGCTGAGGATCATATTGCATAACCTGGCTGCTTTTGTGCTTCCACTTTAACTTGATTTGGGATTTTTGCAGGTATGGTATACTTTTTCTCCTTGCTATTCCCGGTTTTGACATTCCCATCTCCAACAAGAAACCAAGCTCATCTTGCTGGCGTGTTGTATAAATCTCGGACTGAAGGTGAACCACAGATCACATCAATCTCCTCTCCTGCTGCATCAGTGGATGGAACTTCATTAAAAGGTAAAGGTAAAGGTTCCCCCGCACATGCGTGCTAGTCCTTTCCAAGTCTAGGGGCCGGTGCTCATCTCCGTTTCAAAGCCGAAGAGCCAGCGCTTGTCCGAGGACGTCTCCGTGGTCATGTGGCCGGCATGACTAGACGCCAAAGGCGCACGGAACGCTGTTACCTTCCCACCGGAGTGGTCCCTATTTCTCTACTTGCATTTTTTACGTGCTTTCGAACTGCTAGGTTGGCAGAAGCTGGGACGAGTAACAGGCGCTCACTCTGTTACGCGGCACTCGGGATTCGACCCGCCAAACTGCCGACCTTCCGATCGACAAGCTCAGCGTCCTAACCCACTGAGCCACCGCGTCCCTTATGGAACTTCATTAATTCAGCCCAATAACAAAACGTATATTTTGTATATTCTAGAGACCAATTCCATACCATTTGTTGAGCTCAATTCAAATCCAAGCGTACAGAAATCTAATCCACAATTCTCTGATTTCAAAAGTAGAGATTAAAAATGCACAACAGAACTGTCCTGAAAAAACAACCACTTTGACAACAGCAGCAATTTGAGCACCGTAGCATTTTAAAATCTCTTTGGCTCCACCTTCCTGACACAGTCTGCCATTCTTCTCTGCAGACTAAGCTCACCAAATGAATCTTGGAAAATAGGAAAGCGGGTGTTGCCGCTTATAATAGATACTCTGCTTAAATTGCACCCTCGCCAAATGCAAATCCATTTCAGCCCACAGAACTCTGCCGCTGTTGCTGTGCTCTTTAATTATCATACAGTAAGATAGAACGTGTGTCTCTGAATAGGGAATGCGATTAGCCCAAACAGAGTGAAGTTCATTCAGGAAAGCAGCAGTCCTGGCCTCAGGAAATCCTGCAGCTTAATTGAAAAAAAAAGCACCAGTAAGAGAAGCATACTTGCTAAATTTAAATTTGGCACAAAGCTGCCACAAAGAAGAGGGAGTCAAGCTATCCTCCGAAGCACCAGAAGGCAGGACAAGAAGCAGCAGATGGAAACCAATCAAGGAGAGAAGCAACCTAGAAATAAAGAGAAATTCCCTGACAGTGAGAACAATCAATCAGAGGAACTGCTTGCCTCTAGAAGTTGTGAATGCTCTGGAGGTTTTTAAGAAGAGACTGGATAGCCATTTGTCTGAAATGGTATAGGGTTTTCTGCCTGAGCAGGGGGTTGGATTAGATGACCTCCAAGGTCCCTTCCAGTTCTATTCTATTCTATTCTATTCTATTCTATTCTATTCTATTCTATTCTATTCTATTCTATTATCTCTACATTGTATTGTATTGTATTGTATTGTATTCCATATTTTCTATTCTATTCTATTCTATTCTATTCTATTCTATTCTATTCTATTCTATTCTATTCTATTCTATTCTATTCTATTCCTACTCTAACTGTAACCCTAACTCTAACTCTACTATATTCTAAATTGCCTATTGAGCATGGAGCCCAATGGGTCTGAGACTGCAAGGAGGAAACAAAATTCAAGTGAAAACAGATTTCTTTCTGAAGGGAACATGGATACTTGTCTGGCAGCCTAGTTAACTGAAGACGGGGGCTCCACTCTTCAGATCTGGCCTCAGTTTTAACCAGCAGCCATTTTTACTCCTCATAAAGAACAGCATCTACCTCACAAGGTGGTTTGTTCTGCTCCCTCTAAGCAACCGCAGAGAGAGAAGCTGGGCGTGGCCTTCCCAAAATGCCCATTTCTCTTCCACAGAACGAGCCCTCACTGGCCTTTGAAGAGAAGGTGAGAAGGAACCACCAGAAGCCCGTGATTCTGGCTGGCCGGAGGTTGCTTCCTCCAGCCAGGATGACTTGGCCCCCTTGCCCTTCCTTGGCGGATCGGCTTTCCAAGCGGAAGGACATCCATGTCTCGCGTTCTCCCTTGGTTTTTCTAAGTATGTCGCTAAAGATAAATTTTTAATCGTCATTTAAATACATTTTCCATTCTCCGGTCTTTGCAAGGTTTCACTGTCTCGCAGGAAGGGCATGGAACAAAGCCAGACTGTACCCTTCTTCCTGGGGGCCAACCAAGGCTAGCTTTAATATTAATCAGGCTCAACTCCCAACCCATTTCTCTGTTGTCCCAGGACTTTATGCCGGGAAGCTTCAATAGCTACCCCAGTTCATGACTGGGGGTGGGTGGGTGGGTGAGCGGGAGGTTAGAAATGTTCTCTTAAAGGAGGCCAGAAAGAGAAGAGACCAGCTCTGCTGTTTCAGGAGGCAACTGGACTTCCCTGTTTTTCTTTGAAGAGGTTTCGCTTCTCATCCGAGAAGCTTCTTCCGCTCTGACTGGATGGCGGGGAATGGAAGGATTTATACTCCTTGCAGAGTGCTGGTCCTTTGCCTTTTTTTAAGAGTGTCGTTGAGGCCGCTCGGAGGTTTATCTGCGTCCTCTAGGCCGGCTCCAAGTGGCCTCAACGACTCTCTGAAAGAATGCAAATTCTTTTAGCGGGTTATGGGACAGTCAGAGAAGGGGTGCTATTTTGAACAGAGGCAAGTACCCCCATCTCAGAAGGTGGACAAAGCGCCCCCCTCCCTTTATCTTCTAAGAGTCCCTGGGGGGATCCGCTGTACCTGCAGATACCAGAGACTTTGCCGAACCTACAGATTTTGCTTGATGCTAATGCTTCCCTTCAATTCCCCCAAAAAAAAAGAGGGAGAAGGAATTTAAGGGGGCATCCAAGATTCTGTCGGGAGTTGCACGCTCACCCTGCAAATGTTCTAGCCCCCTGATTCGCTTTATGACCTATCCTTCATCAAATCCAAGATGCCACAACTCAACCGCCCTGTATAAAAGTAAACCACCGTCCTTCTCTTATCTCTCTTCTGGATTTATTGGTAAGACCGGCACTCCTGGCAATTTCCACAGCAATTATCTGGTGAACAGCGACATGAAAAGGGTGAAGAAAGAAATCCCTTGCAAAGCATTTCACCCTCAGCCTGTATTTTTGCAACCCAAATGGAAACCCAATTTCGCCGTTTACTTCAGCTTCCACGTTGGTTCCATTTTCCTCATGCAGAAGCATTAATCACGAGCTTGCAACTATAAAGTTCAACCCCTATTAATGGAACTACACAAGCGTCAACAACAACAAAAAATGAAGCGGTTTCGCCCCTTGCATGCTTCACTGGGGAAGGAAGAGGGGGGAGCAAGTGTTAAAAACTGGGTCAAACATGTAACACAACAGGGCCAGGGTTTCACAGCTTGATTTTTAACACATACAGTGTGGTAAACATGATTATGAGTCATTTCTTCCATTAACCCCTCAAATCGCTGTAACGTCCCGAATATATGGACTGACATGCAAGATGGCATTGTAATTATAGAATACAAGTTACGCACAATATATAACAAAAAGAATGTCAAGCTACAAAGATTGCTTGCGCTAGCACTGCCATGCTGCTTCTAGCTGTCAACTTGCCACGGCCAACATTGCCAAAGCCAACTTGCCACAAACAACTTGCCACAGCCAACTTGCCACAAACAACTTGCCACGGCCAATGTTGTCACGGCCAACACACCATGGCCAACTTGACACAGCCAACCTGCCCTGGAAGAACTCGCTGCGGGACAATTTAACAATTCTATTTAATTATTCTGTTTTGCTATTTAATTATTCATTCTGTCCCTCCTTTTGCATCCTTTCCTTAATGATTCTAGTCCACCATTCCTTTGATAAAGTGAGTTGTCCCATGGTGAGTTGACCACGGA
Source organism: Vipera berus (assembly GCF_964194415.1). Lineage (NCBI taxonomy): Eukaryota > Metazoa > Chordata > Lepidosauria > Squamata > Viperidae > Vipera > Vipera berus. Next base: position 12,080,273 of record NC_138217.1, on the reverse strand, counting down.
GCATTGCCCTAGACTCAACCAGCGATGGGCCTGGGGAACAGAGTAGGAGAGCCCAAAGTATGGATTTCAGCTCCAGTGGCCTGGCTTTTGATTGCAATTGTTCTTTGTGTTCGACTTTCTCTGGTTTGTTATAAAACACCCTGCATCACACTGTTTGAGGCAGGTGGTCATATAAGTTAATAAAATAAAAATAGGTGTGTGTACCTTTGGTTTTTAACCTGTTTAAAAGCAGCCTCCATGTTACCTTCCAAAGCAAGGTATCCTGCATTTTGGATTACTAACTCTATACTGCCCAATCCGGAATCACGTACACCTTGCAAATCTGGAGCCAGTGAAGGCAGCCTGAAAACACTTCACTTTCAGCATTCATAATATCCTTGGCAATAAGCAAAGCAATTCTGCTCGTTCTAATGAGAAACCTGGAAATATTCAGAGAGCACCCTTCAAAAGCCAGCATTTTGTCATGGATCCCCAAAACACTTTTTGACGTTTTAAGAATTGATTCTCTTTTGTGGCTGACCTACTTAAGATTCTCTTCCGCTTTTCAAAATTCAGGCCATGCTGAATTTTACAAGAGACAATAAATATTCAAGATCTGCGATTGTGGGCCAGGCCTTTTGAAGTCTACAAACAGGGACAACAATGCAAGGTTAGGTGAAGGGGCTGTGGGCCTTATTTGCGTATCACAAAATCCACATCCCTGTGTTAAGGAACGATGGGGGGGTCTCTCCCCCTCATTCTTCTCCTCCCTAGAAAAAATTAGAACCATGTAACTTACAGGGTTTTTGGGGGGAGGGGGGGTTGTTGTTGTTGTTTAAAAAAAGAAAAATGTACACAGTTCCACAGACCTCATTTAAGCCAAATGCACCCTAAAAGTCTCCTTGGAAAGCCTTGAGCACCGAGTTCACTCTGGATGGCCGCAGAGAAGCACCCGCAGAATTGTGCACCCCTTATATATGATGCTAACCTTTTACTGCTCTCCGCACCTGACGAAGCCAGCAGCCATGCCCCCTTTCCCAACCAGGCACGCTCCTCCGTCATCACGTGTGCATGTTTTTAAAAAACGAAAACCAACCCAGGGCCTTTCCAGCATCACCTCCGTTGGGCTGAACTGATCATGCAGCAAGAACTACACCACACACACACACACACACACACACACACACACCGAGCACCATCCGGAAGGGGAAGGGACCCCGGAGAAACGAAGGCGGCGTCTGTGGGGAGGATCCACAAAGGCCCAACTAACCCTTCTTAATTTTATTCAGGCAGCCGGAGTTGCAGAAGGAGCGGACCGATCCCGTCTCCCAACAGCTCCTATTCTTCATGCCCGCTGCTGGAGGGCCCTGGCAGAAGCCGAGGCTAGGGACATGGCTGGGAGTCTCTTGGACAATCAAAGCAAGCCAGAGAGCAGGAATGTGGAGGAAAAATCCTCATTTAGCAGCAAAAAGGGCTGCTGATGCTGCGGGCACGTTCTTCTTCTTCCCCATTACAGATGCTGGACCTAGGTTGAGCTCTCCAAAGGCTGAGCCCCATGGATCTTTCCCGGCAACCCCCACTTCGGGGTGAACAAGGCAACACTTAACTCCCTCCGCGCTGGCGAGGCCGGCAGGGTCTCCGCCGACAAGGGAGGAAAACCGGCACGGAAACCGCCTACTCGGTGTGGTGGCTTTAATGCTGCTGCTTCGGTCGGGAAAGCCACCGGCAGCCCAAGATGAGAGCATTAGCCGGAAAGGTGATGTGAACAGGCTCCTGTCTCTTTAAATCCTTATGTGCAGGAAATTCTGCATCAGAGCTTTAACCCTTCCTTGCCTCTGGGCCCCCCAACAGCATTGCCCAGATTTTAGCAGCTTTCAAAGGACTTGAAAATGGAAGGCCGGGTCATCTCAAAGAAAAAAAGAAGGAATTAACTGGGCAGAATGTGCACCCTGGGACTTTAAGGAGGCCTTTTTTCCACCTGCTCTTTCTTCTTTTAGGAGAAATGCTAGAGTTTGCACCTCCACAACGGCCAATGCCTCCATGGGGCAAGCTTTCGCCCTGATTTTACCTTGAGAGAAAGTAGAAAGGCAAGGTATTATGGAGAGTCCTCGGCTTACGGCCACAAGTGAGCCCAGGTTTTCTGTTGCTAAGGGAGACATTTGTTAAGTGAGTTTTGCCTCACCTTGCTTGACACAGTTGTTATGGGAATCACTGCCGCTGTTCAGTTAGTGACACGGCTGTTAAGTCAGTCTGGCTTCCCCCGTTGACGTGGCTTGTCGGAAGGTGGCAAAGGGGAATCACGTGAAACCCCCCTCCCCCGGGAGACTGCACAAACCGTCCTAAAGGCGGGTCAGTCGCCAAGCGTCCGAATTTTGATCACGTGACCCTGAGGAGGTTACCCTGGTCGTAAGTGTGAAAAAAAGGTCGTAAGTCCCTTTTCCGCCCAGTGCCGTTGAAACCTCAAACGGTCGCTTACGTGGACTGTTGTAAATGCAGGACTATCTGTACAGAGGGGTCCCACTTGGGCCCTGCTTGCTTTTCAAGATGCACACAACGTGGTTGTGATGGGAGAAAACGGAAACAAGGCAGAGGAAGTCTACCAAAGGTTCACTGATTTTAAGGGCGCGCGAGAAAATACTGTATTTTGGAGAAGGCTGATTTTAAAAAAACACACAAATCTGGTACTTTTCTTCAGCCTGATGCTCTCTTTGGTCACAAGCAGTCCTATATAAACAGCCAGCGGCCTTTACTCGCCCACGCACCGGTGATGTTACCTAGCCTGGTAATGAAACATCTGCAAGAACTTCACAAGACGCCCAACTGGTTCGCCTCTGAGTTTTTAACTTTCCAGCTCTTTGGTTTTAGAGAACAGTGGGACCAAAGCGAAAAGAGGAACAGGAACACACAAACAACACTCTGCAAACTTCAAAGTGAGTTTCTCAGCCTCTTTAACAGAAAGCTTTGTGTTCTCTCAGGAACACAACTTAGTCTGTTCCCAAGTCTGCAGGGAAGGAATGAAGGAAGCAGAGGGGGGAAACCTAATGAAAGAATCTCGCATTCCTCTCCCTACAGTCATCTGGGGCTCATTCAGGAACTAATTATAAAATCATCAATATGTATGTTCGTTATTAATAAATACTAATAAAAGCACAGCCACATGGAGCCTAGGGTAACTTCACAGCTTTGCTTAATATTAACAGAAATCAAATAGCCGTAGCACCCCATGGTTCTGCCGCAGCAAGTGATATAAGCAAAAAGAATATCACCACCCAATATTATGTTCAATTATTGCCTTTATCTTTCTACATTTTTACTTACATTCATTAGGCCTCATCTCCCACCAGTTTCACGCAGACATTACATTTGCTAAGGAAAAAAAGCAGTCAGGCGCCAGAAGCAGAAGGAAGAAGGAAAGCCATGTATTTTGACTGGTCCAGATAAATCTCAATCAGCAAATCTATTATAACATATCTTCCTTGTTTATCTGCTTCTATTAACTCCGCTGTCATAGTATTCTTGACATAAATAACCACTTCTTCTTATTCATTGCAGAGGCAATAAATTGTGTACCCAATCTAGAGTTCAATAAGTACTTTTGATCCATAGCTCTAATATGTGTTTCTTGCAAGCAAATAACATCAGTCTTAAATTGTTTTAAATATTGAAAGATTTTCTTTCTCTAAATCTCAACACTCCTAAATACACGACAGACGCATGCAAAGCCATCAGTATTTCATAGTGATGTAAACTGGGGGGGGGACTTTCAAAAACTATGGAACACCTTGCTTCAAATCCCCAAAACAATGTTTCAAAGAACCTCACTGTAGTTTAAAAAAAAGAAGAAAGAAATTTAGAAGATCACAAGTGTCTTTAGTTTTCAGAAATAACATCAAGTTCCATTTGTATGCGGGGATGTACAGTCATTTTGCTAGTTTCTTGTATCCATTAATCTCTTGAAAACAGCAGCAGAAGAGAACCGATATTTCTCAAGGGGCAACCAGCAAATGGCCTCCGGTATGCCCGGAAATGGAAAATGGGAAACAAAACCCGTGAATTACATTTACAGAAAAGGGTTTCTTCCCGGCAAAACTCACTTCCCAAGCCTTGTTTATTTTAACTTTTAGAAACTGCTGGAGTTAATAGTGGTGGTGGTGGGGGAAAACATCACACACCCTGGACAGCCATTTGTCTGAAATGGTATAAGGTTTCCTGCCTTAGCAGGGGGTTGGACTAGATGACCTCCAAGGTCCCTTCCAACGTATTATTATTATTATTATTATTATTATTATTATTATTATTATTATTATTATTATTATTATTATTATTATTATTATTATTATTATTATTCCCCTGTAACAAGAGCAAAAATCACATTATTTGGGAAAGACCGACAGCCATAAAAATCTACGGTGCCACTGCCACTTCTCCAAATACCCAACTCCCAACTCCGATCACAAACATCCTGAAATAAATTAAAAATAGTGTAAGCACCCTCCCTCACATTACCCTGACGTAACACTGTATTTCACCCTTTTTTCCCCAGTCACTGGGCGGAAGAAGAGTTTGTGTCTCTGTTTTTCCGATTCTGCCCATCACATCAGTCGTACTTGTTGGCTTCCCAAAGGCATGCTTTTGTCCCACGTACAAGTGCACACACGCGCGCACACACACATATACCGTCCAGGCTCCAGCAAAATGAAAGGCCAGCCAGATGAAAATTGCCTCTTTTCTTTTCAGGAGGTCCAAGAAACAGTTTGACAATTACAGCCGTGGGAAGAGAGAGCAATATCGTTTCCGGCTCTTGGAGCTAACTAATTCCAGATTGCCCCTGCTTTGCACGCCTTCCTTCTCCAGGAAAGTCTGACCTCTGGGCATTGATCCTGAGCTGTAGGATTTCAAGGGCGGCTTTTAAAGCCATCTCATCTTAAAGGAAAGGGCATCCAGGGACAAGAGCTACACAAGCTGTGAAGGATTCTTTCTTGACAGCCCAGCGGGGGGGGGGGGCTTCTCCCTCCCCACCTGCTTTTTTTGTTCCTTTCGGAAAGCTTTTGTAGCCAGTTCCTCTGACCCACCAGCCCAGCCCCCCCCAGCCCAGCCCCCCCAGCCATCCTCCCAAGCTTCTGACCTTGCCAGGTGATGGAGACCTCGCTGTGATGGGGCCGTAAGCAGAGGTGGCCCATAAGGTTAAGGCACATCTCCCCCATGGAGAGCTGGCAGGATGGGGGGGTGGCGGAGGGGTGGGGGCTAGGGGGCAGCTCTAGCGCAGCCCTGCCTCCCTGATAGGCAGGGAGTAAATGCTTACTCAGAGGCACAGCCCAGGCTGAGCAGGGAGGCAGCAGGGGGGGAGTCGACATCCCCTGGGTGGGAAGGGGGAGAGAGATGAGGGTCTCTCAAGCGATGTGCATCTTATGCATCCCCTTCGCCTCGGATCTCGGGAAGCCAAACTTTGCACAGCCCCACCCTGATCTGAGCAGTCAGAGCTGCTTCCATGTTTAAAATAATGTCTTTGAATGAAAGAATCTCAAAGCAGCCAGGACTCATAAAAAATCATTAGCCCTCTCCCCCCACCCCCCACACGCCTCTCCACTTTATTCCAGCTGTGTTGTTTGCACGGTGTGGCAAAAAAGCACCCAGGAGGGGGTGACCGCGATGAGAGAGGCGGTGAGCTTAAGCCTGGAATGCAAAAGTCCAAGAAGGGGGGGCGAGGGAGGAAGAAAGAACGAAAGAACGAGGGAGCTGCATTTCTGCTGACTCTCATCCCTTTCCCAGGCGGGTCAAAGCTGAGCTGACCCACCCCCACCCACCCCTCTGTGCCCAACAGATGGGTGCCCTTGTCCGTGTGCTCCGCTTCGGAAGCAGAATGAGGAGGGGCAAAGAAGGGGCGGGGAGGGAACCAGCAGTGGGAAAAATCCCACTCTCTTTTGTTCTGGGAGAAGCTTTGCCAAGCACCACCAGCCCCCCTACTCACCACAGCATTCCTGCCTCGGTGGCCAGTGACAAAAAGGGCAACGCTTCGCACACTCCCAAACACAACCTGGAGTTACAGGTCTCCTCCTCCTCCTCCTCCTCCTCCTCCTCCTCCTCCTCTTCCTCCTCCTCCTGGAATGCCTTCAGCGGGCTGACAAATCCAGGTGAAAAGGCGGCTCCGGTTCGAATCCGCTGGCTCGGGAGAGCAGCAGCAGCAGCAGCGCGGGCGAAGCGGCCCGGGCCGGCCAGCCGATCAGCACCCTGGACAGCGGCCAGGCGCAGTGCCCGGGCGACTTCCCAGCGGGGCTCCGCTGCCACTCCCCCCCCCACACACACCTGCTCTCCGTGGAAGAGCCACGCGCGATCCCCGGAGCGCCCCACGGGGCTGACGACTCGGCGGCCACGTCCTTAAAACCACCCAGCTCCTCCGACCCACCCAGCGAAGGAACTGACCGGACCGTCTCTTCAGTGGGATGATGATGATGATGATGATGATGATGATGATGATGATGATGATGATTATTATTATTAATTTTATTTTATTGAATTTATATACCGCCCTTTATTATTATTATTATTTATTATTATGGCTTAATTGTCCCCACAATCGCCAATATCCGGATAGATGTTACAAAGTGTAGTTAACCCTTAAGCTGGCGTGTCTATCTGCATTCTCTCGTTTACAAATATCTCAATAAGACCTCCTCTAAGGGCAACCTTCATTAGGCCACAAAAGGTTGGGTATTTTTCCCCCCCACGAGGAGGGGTGGGTGACATACGATTATTATTTTTTTAAATGATTTTGCAACCACGTTAAATCCTTAAAAGGCAGCTTCAACCGTTTGGGCTCCAGCAGCAAATTTTATTAAATGGGATCCAATACTCTGTCCCACCCACCCACCCACCCCAAAAACAGGGGGGGAAAAACCCCTCACCTAAGCCACCTAGTTAGCATAATGGTTCCATCTGTATTATTACTAATTAATCAAATCAACTGCTTCAATGAAAACCTGCAAAGAAAGCAGAGAAGCATAGAATCCAATCTTGCATACAGTCGATAGACCAGCATAGGAAACTGGGTGTGGTTGCATTTGCATCGCAGTTTCTTGAACTCATCGTCATAGCTAGGTTACTGATACGTTATATATGTGGTTTTTTTAAAAATCTCATTACTTTGTCCATTATCAGCATACGTATAAAACTAAAATAAACGCAAGCAGACACGGAATCGAAAAACCTTCATTTTCTCACCTGCCTCCTGCCTTTTCAAAGAACCGTTCGGAGAGATTGTGCTCAGGAGAATCCCTGGGGTTGAGATCTAACGGCAGTCTGCCATTCAGCTCTTTGATCAGCAAGCAACATGCTTGAGTTAGCAAATGGGAGCAGAATCTGACCTCTATCGGACAGCAATTTATTAATTATTACCAAAATATCTATTGTTCTTAATAGCCACATCATATGGGGGGGGGGTTACCTAAGAAACATAGCTGGCTATTCAATTTAAGCAAGTACAGGATAAAATGCTTGCCTTTTTCAGCTTCACCTGTGCCCAATATCACCCAGAATAAGTAAAAAGTCACAGAATGAACAGTATTACATTTTACCGTTTGCTACTTTAGAATTAGGTTAATGCTTTTTATTAAAAATCGCCAATTTTTGTGTGTGTGTACACACACACACACACACACAAATCAACAAGCCTGAGTGACTGTAAGAGAAGATTAATAGAAAAAAAAAACTAAAGAGGTCAGTAGCAGCTTTTTTTGACTAACAAATTTTATTAAAAGGAAGAAGCCTTTATGGCTGCATCAGGCATCATCAGACTGTTTTGATCAAATCTGCGTGAGAATCGAAAAGGAAGAAAATCCGGGCGTGCTTCTTTAAAAAGATTTAAAGAGCTAGACTTTTTTTTTTAAGAAACATGTCTGAAATATATATATATATCCCACTGCTGTTTCATCTCATTAGCACATCAAAGCCATATAGGCCATCAGAGTAATAATGCCACAGAATGGAAATAACAGCCCACCTCCCCTCTTAAAATACATTTAAAACCACATCCTATGTTTTTGCCCTTGTTAAGGTAACTGCCAGAAACTCAGTTCAGACATTACAGTTAAACCAAGGAATGAGGCCTGTTTGGTCTGGTACCAATAAAGGAGAATAATTTGCAGCTCAGGATTGAAATGAGGGCTCCTGACCTTGCTCGTTTTCTTGCAGATGTGTCGTTACCCAAACTAGGCAACATCATCAGGGCTAGTAAGGAGTTTATATTCTGGTGGCTTGCCCGTCAGTGTTGGGCGTGCTCTTAAGAGATTCTTTTGGTCTGGGTTTCGCACACTGTGGGAAGCTATTTATCTTCCGTGTCTTGTCAACTAGTCTCCTTTTGTACAGGTCTGCTAAGACAAGAACCAGCAAGCCACATCAAGGACGGTGAACTCGGCAAAGCCAGCCTGGCTGGGGAAGGAGACAGACACCCAGGAGGGACCACCCAAGGTTTTGCCTGCGTGTGACAGTTTTTATTAGCGTCTTCCCTGCTGCTGCTGCTCAGCGGGGCATCCCGCTTTCTGCACTCCTCTTAGGGATGGCTTCTTGATCAAGGAACAACGATGCGCATTAAACAAATTTCAACCGCCTCGGCTCAGCAGGGCTCCCAGAACCAACAACTGCAAGGTCTTTTAACGGGCTTCCCAGAGGGAGAAAGAAATGAAAAGGCTGCAAAACCCGCTTGAGATGCCCAGAGCTGGAATTTGCAAATGAGGCTTTCCCAAAAAATAATTTTACTGAAGGCGAGAGGGAAAAGCGAGTGCTAATCCCACCTTAGGCGCGAAAGCCGATTGGGTGACCGTGGGCATTCTTACTCCAGCCCACCTCGCAAGGCCGTTGTTATGGGTTGGGTCCGGGATATCTGAGGGAACACCTGCTGCCGGCATCAAGTTCCCTTCGTCCAGTGCGCTCCCACAGGGAGGGTCTTCTCAGGGTGCCATCGGTAAGAGATTGCCGGCGGGTAACACCCAGGGATAGGGCCTTCTCAGTGGGGGCGCCCGCCCTTTGGAACCAGTTGCCAGTGGAGCTGAGGACTGCCCCCAACCTCCGTTCATTCCGCCGGGGCCTGAAGACCTGGCTCTTCGAGCTCTCTGGCCCAGGCTGAGGATTAATTTATTTTAATTGGGGGTTTTATTATACAGGGATAAATTTAATCTTTTTTAAACTTGGTTTTTAACTTTTGTATTTTTGGTTTTTAATTACCCTGTAAACCGCCCTGAGTCCTCCGGGAAAGGGCGGTATAGAAATGTAATAAAATAAAATAAATAAAATAAATAAAATTGGAGGGAAGAATCTTAGGCGTACAGTAAAGTAATGTGAGAATGGTCTTTGGGGATGAGGGGAAGAAACGGTGCCCAGGAAACAATCAGGCAAGAGAGAGAGAGAGAGAGAAACCCCCAATGATTAATGGGAAGAGGAAGACCTTAGGAAGGACCCACCCTAATTGATCAGATGTTAAAAAGAGTTGGTGGAAATTTATACTTCCAGACTTGCAAGATTCTGTTAATGTAGCCTTAGAATACAGTTCTGTTTGCTGTTGGGTTTACTGGGGAGGGATGACACTAGATGTGTTTGTTTGTTTTGTGTGTGTGTGTGTGTGTGTGTGTGTGTGTAGCTTGTAGTGGAAGATGTTGAGACTTCGGAAAAAGTGCAAAGACGAGCAACTAAGATGATTTAAAGGCCTGGAGACAAAAACATATGAAGGACAGTTGCAGGTAATGTGTCGAGAAAAAGAGGAGCAGGGGTGACATGATAGCAGTCTTCCAGTATTTGAGGGGCTACCACAAAGAAGAGGGGGGTCAAGCTATTCTCCAAAGCGCCTGAAGGCAGGACAAGAAACAACGGGTGGAAACTAATCAAGGAGAGAAGCAACCTGGAATTAAGGAGGAAGTCCCTAAATAATGAGAACAATTAACTAGTGGAACAGCTTGTAGTCAGAAGTTGTGGGCGCTCCATCAACGGAGGTTTTTAAGAAGAGTCTGGACAGCCATTTGTCTCAAATTGTATAGGGTCTCCTGATTGAGCAGGGGGTTGGACTAGAAGACCTCTGAGGTCCTTCAGCTCTATTCTGACTGACTGACTTATTGATTGATTGACTTTTTCATAGCTAACAAGAAGCTAAAGAGACAACTAACGGGCATTCTCGTACAGAATCTGTCTTGGAGAGGTGAAACTAAAGCCCTCAGCCTTTTCTTTATCAACTTTCATGCATTCTAATGACTTAATGTGCTTTTGACCCTTCTGATGAAACAATTCCCCCCCCTCCACCCCTCCAACTCCCAGAAATTAAAATGGCTCAGAACAGGAGCCGCCAGAAATTATGGCATGGGCAGACAAAAGTATTAAAACACGCATGCCTTTCTATTTCCACAAACAGAAACACAACAGCGCCACCCTGTGCCTACCCAGATTTTGATTTACGCTACACAAAGACAAACAATCGCCATGGGATCTACTCAGGACATTTTTATATATATTATATTCTTTAAAATCCTGGCCCCAAGAAACTGCAAATCCAACCACGCGCTTATAGAACCCGTCCTGCTTATAAGGCGGCGTTGTGACTTTGAAAGGTCACTAACTACGGTTCCGAGTTGAGGACTAGCCACACTAGCAGGACCTGAGCTTGCCAGAAGGCTTACAGCCCCGCCCCCTCCCCGCATGCATGCACGCGCATCTACCTGACTGGTTGCTCCTGATTCGGATAGCCCTGGCCTTAGCCAGCTCCAGGGCTGTGACCCAGCGCTGCCGTTCCACTTCCGAGCTGGCTTTCAAGTGGTAGGTCCTTCCCCCGTTGGAAAGAAGAATATTGCAAGAATCCTCCGTGTCAATGTGAGCCATGGACAGGTTGATGGTTCCCCGGCAGGTGTGGGCCATTTCCGCTTGAGTCCTGCAAAAGTATCAAAGAAAGAGTAAGAAAAACTTTCCGGCAGTTAATATTGCAAGATACAACTCTCCCAATTATACTTTTTGCAGCCTTTGTGGGGGGGGGGCAATATTGCACGGGGAAAATCTTTTTCCCAAGATTTGGGATCCAGAAATGGGACTCCTCAAATGCTGGTTTGTTTTCGTGGCGAACTCCTACGTTGTCTCTTTGGGAACTGTGGAGCGTTGCTGTTTTTTTTCCCTTTAAATCTTTCCAGACTCACAGATGCTCAGAGAGGAGATTTAAATATTTCCTGCCGAAATGTTTTTTATGCCTCAGAGTAATACAGGTAGGCCTTGACTTACGACAACAATTGAGCCCCAAATTTCTGTTGTTAAGGGAGACATTTGTTAAGTGACTTTTGCCCCCATTCTACGACCTTTCCTGTCACAGTTAAGGGAATCCCAGCAATTGATGAGTTAGTAACTTGGTCGCTAAGTGGAATCGGTCTTCTCCATGGACTCTGCTTGTCAGGTGGTTGCAAAAGGGGATCACGTGACCCTGGGGATGCCGCAAAGGTCATAAGTCTGAAAAATGGCCAGAAGCTGTTGTAACTTTCAACAGTCACAAAATGAGCTGTTGCGTGCTGAGGATTACCTGTATTGGTTAAGCCTTATGTTTCCAGCCAGAACAGTTAACAATATGCTTTGATGGACAAAGGCAGGCTCGCTTGTCACTCACTACAGATGCTAGATCTACCCATCAGAGGCTGTTAGCCCAGTGTTTCAACCTTGGCAACTAGAAGATATGTGGACTTCAATTCCCAGAATCCCTCAGATGACCATAAGGCCATTCTGGGGCTTGCAGTCCAATTCTTAAAAGTTGCCAAAGTTGAGAAAAGATGGTTCTTATTTGTTGGCTCTGCGTGAGTCCCTTCCCATCTCTCCTCTCCTTGCTGCAAAGGGTTTAATGATCAAGTAGGATGTCTGGGCAAATTTAATGGGATTTCAGCATCTCCCCAAGTAGTAGGATTTCAATTTGGCTTCCTCCAATTAGCAGCTGCCTGTGCTAGAAAAAAATATCTCTCCGTTTAAATTTTTCCAATAAGAAAGAGCTTTAAGTCAATCCTGGCTGTTCTTGAAGGCCAGTTTTGCAATATTCCCTATAACTGAGGTCTTTGGGTGGAAGGTCTCCTGCTGCTTGCTTCATTATCCTATTTCTGCAAGGCATGGGAGGCCGGGGCAAAAAAAATCACTCCTCAAACTGCTATAAAATCAATTTCCTTCTGTCGTCTACAAGCGGGGGACGATCCCAGGGCGACTGAGGGACTTTATGGCTGATTCTAGGAAGAAACCTACGTTAAGCTAAAAACCATACAAACCACAATCCAGTTTAAAATGTTTTATGGACATGGCCCGTGAATCAACAGACAGCCTGAAGAGAGCTTTTTGCAGTTAATTTTTTTTAAAAAAAAGCTCACATGATTTAATTAGGGTCTTTCCAAAATGCATCAAGTTAAATTTGCTATCAAGAGGAGGAGGAGGAGGAGGAGGCATCAGCCGTCTTAAACATGCATTTGAGATGGAGAAAAGAACCAAGCTTTGCTGACAACGGCATTCACAACTCACTCACAATGGAGCATTAAAGTGACCGGAAGCAGTCAAAGCCTCTTTTGTTCATCTCTCAGGCCTTCTCTTTCTAAAAAAATCAGCGGAGAAGCAGCCTTGTTGCAAAGCTGAGCACCTCCATCATCTTTATTTCCCACAATGCTTCTGTGCCCCAGACAGAAATTAAAAATGCCCTGCAAATTAAAAATGCCCACACTCATGTCAACCTTGAGCTACAAATATTCTCCTTTATTACTCCTTCAAATACCTGTTTCTATAAGTGCCAGATGTTCTACAGGCAGTCCTGAATGATTAGCAATAGGCTTATATACCACTTCACAGTCCTTTACAGCCCTCTCTAAGGGGTTTACAGAGTCAGTACATTGCCCCCAACAATCCGGGTCTTCAATTTATCAACCCTGGAAGGAGAGAAGGCTGAGTAAACCTTGAGCCGGTCAAGATCAAACTGCTGGCAGTCGGCAGAATTAGCCTGCAATTCTGCATTCTAGCCACTGCGCCAGCATGGCTCCCATACTTGCCTATAAACTCGCCAAAGAGTGGGTTAAATGGTTAAAAACAAAATGGGAACTTGAATAAGATTAATTAGCTTTTTCGACAACTCTGGCAGGATGCAAACCTCTGACGGCTGGAAAGTAAGGACTTTAATTATTTAGTAGCATAGGTTTGCAATATCTTTCTGTGCCCCTGACACTGGGAACTGAACGCTGACAGTTTTCGCACTCACAAAGGCAAGGAGACCTTATTTTGCTAATGCACTTGATTACATAAAAGGGATCGTGTGCGCATTTTAGAACGAAGCTACAAAATAAGGCCGGAGCAGTCGGGTCCCATTAGTATTAACGATCAAGCTTTCTGACGGGGCAAAAAAAACAAAAACGAATAGGAATTCAAATTAGCCAAATCACGTGCAGAAATGGAGCAAACCACAACAGAAAGAGCTTAGAAACATATTTCTCCTATGAAGCACGTGATTAAGAACATTTCCATTTTGTGGGTATGTAAGCTTTTTGCTTTGCATTATGCAAGCAAAAGAAAAGGACACTTTTGCAACATTTTAAAATGCTGCTTTCCAGCAAATTTGTCCTTTGTCAGGAATCTGCTCTCCTGCTGTTTCAATCTTTTAACAGTTTTCCTGCTTTTTATGTTTTTTTTATTGTGATGTTTTTTTCATTATTTGCTGTACTCTTTTTTTTTAAATTTTGCCGCTCCACAAATTCAACTATGTGAAGATGGGCAAAACCAATTTAACAGCCAGCCAACTGTAGCCAACCTCTCAAGGATTTATTCCCGAGAGAGAAATAACAGACTGGACTCAAAAAACACAGTGCCTTTTAAAAAGTCCCAAACCAGAAAGAGTTGGTTCAACTCATTAACACAGACCCATGGAAAGATGTTTTTAGAAGTCCCAGGGGAACAAGATCAGACAATTGCAGAATGCAAATTTTTCTGTTCTGTTTTCTAAGCTGCTTTGATGTCCCCAAGACTACTGTAAAAGACCCCGAGAAAATATTAAATTAGAAAAGATTTTTTTACAGGAGCGCAATTTAATTTTCATTTCCTTCCTAGGAATTCCAACCAGATTATACGCGTGTCAAACACTAGTTATATCATCCTGGAGCGCGGAAAGCTTGCAAGATGTTCTGTATTTTTATTTAATTTTTTCATTAATGGATCCAAAGCCCTGTTTTATCCTGAAGTGGGGGGGGGGAAATGTTCCTTCGGCCCTATGATTTATAAGTTTACACAACTGTAAGAAATGTTTTATTTATTTTCAAAAAAAAATCTATTAACTCCACTCACAGGTAGGAAAGTTGCCTGGTAAAGTCTTAAATGTTTGTTTGTTTTTTTGTAATGCCTTCAAGTCAAACTTGACCCCCAACCAGTTCTTCTTTCTCTCTCTTTCCTTGATTCCTTCAAACCTTAAGCCAGAGACACCAAGCGTCGGAGCCAAACAAGGGCGCTTTTAAGCCCGACTGGATTTGGGACAGAAGACAAAATGCTTGCTCCCTTTGCGTTCCTGTCTTCCAGCAACTGGTATTTCAGACCGTTAAAGAGTACAACACGTAGGGCATACATATACATACATACATATATGGCTTGGGTCCGGGATATTTGAGGGAACACCTGCTGCCAGCATCAAGTTCCCTTCGTCCAGTGCGCTCGCACAGGGTCTTCTCAGGGTGCCGCCGGTAAAAGATTGCCGGCGGATAACACCCAGGGAGAGGGCCTTTTCTGTGGGTGCGCCTGCCCTCTGGAACCAGCTGCCCGTAGAGCTCAGGACTGCCCCTGACCTACGCTCATTCCGCCGGGACCTGAAGACTTGGCTCTTTGAGCTCTCTGACCCAGGCTGAGAATTTTAACTGGGGTTTTATTTTCAGGGATAATTTAATCTTTTAATTCTCTTTTAACTTTGTATTTTATATTGATGTGATTTTAAAATGCCCTGTAAACCGCCCTGAGTCCTTCGGGAAAGGGCGTTATATAAATCTAATAAAATCTAAATCTAAATATTTCATGTGCCGCCGTTCTTAAGTGCCCTTGGCACTCACAGCAGCTGGGACACTGTCAAGGCCACCACAGCTAATAAACTGGATCCACCAAGGAACTTCGCCCATCGCATCCATCTGCACACACAGGCCTTGCTAGAGGAACTGAGTACCAGACAATATGTAGGGGTACAAAACTACCTACAAGATACGTAGACAAAAGCCTCCTTGGGGGAAAAACCCCCTTGCTAGGGGTTAGAGACAACGGGGAGGCTTGGGGGGGGGAGAGGAGGAATTTATGTCACCGGAACAGAAAGAGTGCAGCTCCAAGTAAATAAATATTTGGAAGCTTTCAATGCATTACAATGGAGGGCAGCTACCGTAATATGCTTTGCAGCAGAGCAAGACCAACTTTACCGCAATCTCCGTAGTATTCCAGCACCCCAAACATCCTTCAGCTACTGATTAGGGTGCGCTTTGGACTACAGTTCCCATCATTTCCCAATTGTACCGCCAATTGTTCCCCAGCATCCAGATGCTCTACCTAACTATGGGGTTAAGGATGATGGGAACTGCAGTTTTATGGTTGGTGGAATTGCAGACCAGAAAGGTAGGCTGGGGAACGGTAGGATTTGTAGTCCAAGACTTGTGGCACTGGGGGTGATCTGGCACGCAGGCTCTGGATGCCCCAGTGTTGCAGCAGGAAAACAGGCAGGAAGGGGACGGAGCCCTGGAATCCAGCCCATCTGAAGCGGAGAACAGCCTCCCTAGGCTAGCTGTGGATGATGGGAGATGTCCCCCATACCTGCCAAGTGCAGCGAGGATGGGACCTGTAGTCCAAGCCCTCTCGGGTGCCCCGTCCACACTGAGGGGACGATGGGAGCAGAAGTCTGCCAAGCTGGGACCACGGGAGCTGAAGCCAGCACCCTGGGAGGGGACGATGGGAGCAGAAGTCTGCCAAGCTGGGACCACGGGAGCTGAGGCCAGCACCCTGGGAGGGGACGATGGGAGCAGAAGTCTGCCAAGCTGGGACCACGGGAGCTGAGGCCAGCACCCTGGGAGGGGACGATGGGAGCAGAAGTCTGCCAAGCTGGGACCACGGGAGCTGAGGCCAGCACCCTGGGAGGGGACGATGGGAGCAGAAGTCTGCCAAGCTGGGACCACGGCAGCTGAGGCCAGCACCCTGGGAGGGGACGATGGGAGCAAAAGTCTGCCAAGCTGGGACCACAGGAGCTGAAGCCAGCACCCTGGGAGGGGACGATGGGAGCAGAAGTCCAAACACCCCCAAGTCAGCCAGGGAGCTGCGCACGGGCCCCCCAAGCCGGGAGGGCAGCCCTGGCAGCGGCGGGGGAGCATGGGCGCGGGTGTACCTGTAGTAGCTGAGCAGCCCGTTGCTGAGCACGAACCAGCGGCGCTGGTAGCCCTTCAGGTAGTTGGTCCACTTGAAGAGCCAGCCCTTGTAGGTGTCCGCCGCGGCGGCGGGGCAGCTCTCCCCGGCCAGGCTCATGGTGGCGGCGGCTTGCAGGCCAGGCAGGGCAGCCAGACCAGCCCGCGGGCGCCGGCGTTGCACAGCGGAGCGAGCGCCCTGCCCATCGGCGCCCCCGCCGCGCCCCGCCCGCGCCCGCCGCCCGCGCTCGGCGCCGTCGCCAGGGCTGGGGGGGGGGGGCTGGGGGGAGGCACGTGACCCAGGACACGCCCCCTCCCCCTCCTCCTCCTCCTCTCCCCTCCGCCGCTGGAGTCCGCTTTCAGCCCGGGCGGACTCCAACTCCCGGCGTCCCCTCAGCCAGCCGGGCCGTTGCGGGAATCTTGGGAGTTGAAGTCCGGCCGCTGGAGGAAGGCGGGCGCGCCTGGCAGCTGAAGAAGCTTCTTGGATGAGGAGCGAAACGTCTTCAAAGGGGGCGGGGAGAGAAAAGAAGGTCCAGCGGCCTCGTGAAAAAAGAAAAAAAGAAAAAAGCACCTTTGGGCTGCAAATCTCTCCTTGCAGGCATCTCCTCGTGGTCTCCCTTCCCAGGACTCCTCGTGGTCTCCCTTCCCAGGACTCCTCGTGGTCTCCCTTCCCAGGACTAAGCAGACCTG
Source organism: Vipera berus (assembly GCF_964194415.1). Lineage (NCBI taxonomy): Eukaryota > Metazoa > Chordata > Lepidosauria > Squamata > Viperidae > Vipera > Vipera berus. The sequence goes on along the minus strand of NC_138217.1, from coordinate 12,063,225 downwards.
ACCCCACTTGAGTTTTTCAACCAAAGCAGGGCTCTCCAAACAGGGCGACTTTACGATTTCCAGGCTGAAAAGAGCGGTCGGTGTCACTCAGTGACCGCTTTACTTTAAGCAGCAGTTGCCGGTCCTGGTTGTCGTCGCTCAACGAGGACCGCCTGTGTATTTGAGCGGCTTTTTCGTGGGGCTGACCTTGAAGACCATCCAGAAGCTGCAGCTGGCTCTGAATGTGGTGGGGTGGACGCTGCGTGGGGCACCCCACTTTTGATCCCGCTGATTGACTGGCTGCGTTGCTGGCCGGCCGGTTTTGAGTGCCTTGCAAGATGCTGGTTCTCCTCTTCTAAGCACAGGGCCTGGCAGGCAGAGATACCGCTTATCTCCAATTTTTCTGCCCATCTCCTGCCCTCAGGAAGGTATGTGCCCTCTGGGTCCGGCTGATTAAACTTCCCAACATTACTGCAAGTGGAATACTGCGTCCAGTTTTTGGTCATCATCACAATGTAAAAAAGATGCTGAGGCTAAAGAGTGCAGAGAAGAGCAGCAAAGGGCTAAAACGTAGGAAGAACGGTCGCAGGAATTGGGGATAGCCAGTCTAATGAAAAGAAAGACCAGGGGGGGACGTGAGAGTAGTCTTCCAGTATTTGAGGGGTTGCCACAAAGAAGAGGGAGTCAAGCTACTCTCCAAAGCACCCGAACGCAGGACAAGAAGCAACGGATGGAAACTCATCGAGGAGAGAAATAGAGAGAAATTCCCTGACAGTGAGAACAATCAATCAGTAGAACCACCTGCCTCCAGATGTTGTGAATGCTCCAATATTGGAAGTTTTTAGGAAGAGATTGGACAGCCATTTCTCTGAAATGGTATGGGGTTTCTTCCCTGAGCAGGGGGTTGGACTAGAAGACCTCCGAGATCCCTTCCAGTTCTATTCTGATGGATATACCCCCAAGGTTCCTTCTAATTATTATTCTGTTACCCTGGGATGACAGAGCTATTTAGCCTGGCTGGCCTGGCTTTAAGGCTTTTTTTTTTTTGGTTAAGAAAACCAAGTCACTGGATCTAGTTTTCAACGTGGTTTTATTCTGATGAAATGACCCCGTGAACGCCATTTCCCCAGCGTGATTCCAGTTATCTGAGTCGGCTTGAGGTGGCCACGGGTTTCTCCCCGGGTGTAGAAGCGGACTGACGACTTTCCGTCGTCGTAAACGTTGATCCTAATTTTCGCAACAAGTTCCGCTGATCAAGCTCTTCCAACATCTTCTGGTAATAGCTATATTCTTTCTTCCAACGGAAGGTTTTTTTCTCTTGGTTCTGGAGAAATCTCCTTTTCATTTGATCAAACAGATTCTCCGCCTTCTTTTTCCTACCTTCGATTTGCTGGGCCTAGAAAATAATAATAATAATCAATCAGCAAAGGAAGCCAGGGCAGGAAAGCAGAAGCCGGCAAATCAGTCCAGATACACAATCGTTTGGATTCACACATTCAGGGGGGGTTGTTTAGTTTTCAAAACTCCAGGCCACTGTTAACAAAGCAGTTACAAATCTTTTCTAACCTCCCAGGCAGTGTTTTACACGCTTGGACACCTTAAAAAGGGGTAAACTTCAACTCCCAGAATTCCCCAGTCAGCATGGAATTCTGGGAGTTGAAGTCCACCCATCTTAAGCTTGCGAAGCATTGCTTCCAGATGTTGCTCGGATTTTTGCAGTTCGAATAAGGTAGCCCAAATCTTAGCCGTGGTGTTTGGGAGCCCAAAGTTTTGTGACGTACTCCATAACTTAAAACGGGCAAAAACAAACCACAGCTTATGTCTGTGTGTCAGTTGGTATGGCAGGGCATGCATATGTTCCGCATGTGCAGATTAGCATACGTACTCAGCTGCTCTCGTGAGCCCAGCTTCCGGGAGCAATGCTCAAAGTTAAAAGCATGAGAGCAGAGTCAAGTCCACTCAAAATTTCCCTACCTAATTTCCAGCAGAATTCATTCAGCACTGGTGGTCATGAAGAGATGTACCCCATTTATCCCTGGAGTTTTGACATCCCGTGGAGGCTCCATTTTGCTAATCAGCGCTTACCTGTATTTCTGGTATGCTCCCGTTCCTGAACCTGCCAGAATTCATGCAAGAGGTTTCAGAACCGTACCTTAATCTCCTGGATCCGCTGAACGCTCACGTTGTCCTGGATGATCACCTTAGCCAGGTGACTTTTGGGAAGAAACCTCTTCAAAGCAGCTTCGCTACACGTTTGCTGACTGGAAAAGAGGGGAAAAGAGCCAGCTGGTTAGAAGGGCAGCGCCAGGCTGTCTTGCCCACAATCCCAAGAGTGACCGTAAAAAAAATAATCTGTGAACTTTGGCACAATCAGTTCCCAATTGTTCACCTTCACGGACAGTAACCAGCTTCTGGAAAAGAATGGAGTGCCCCTCACCACAAAGCCAGCTTGGTGGTCTAACCTTCCCATCGGCCTTCCTGAACGGTGAATTTTACCCACCTTGGAAGGTTAAAAATGTATAAATAGTTTGGCAAGTTTCAGCGATGAAATAGGAGAGATTTAAGTTTTCCTCATGTGGTATAGAAATGTGTGTGTGTGTGTGTGTGTGTGTGTGTGTGTGATATAAATGCAAAAAAGGGGATCACCTGAGCCTGGTGATCCTAAATGTGAGTCGGTTGCCAAGCATCCGAATGTAAATCATGTGGCCACGGGGATGCCGCGACGGTCGTGTGAAAATTGGTTCTAAATCACTTTTTTCACTGCCGTTGTAACTTCGAACAGTCATTAAACAAATGGTTGTAAGTCCAGTTGTTGCAGACACATTCCATTGTTCGACCTTTAACTACTGCTGAAGAACTACGACAGCCGATTCACACACCATCAGTATGGCACACATTCCAACAGGCCGGAATGCCACCACAGAGGCAGTTGCCAGCCCAGGCCTGATGCGGGGGAGGGGAGGGGAGGGGAGGAGGTCTGCAGTTCTTCAGGTGCAGAGTGCCTTTAGATGCCCGACAAGGCTTGGCTGACTGTTTAAGTCACTATTTCTTGTTTTGGCAATTTTTAAGATATGTGGACTTCAACTCCCAAAATACTCATGGTAGCCATACTGGCTAGCTAGGGAATTCTGGGAGTTATAGTCCAGAAACTACTGTAGCCAAGGTCAAAAAAGTCTCATCTAAGTAGCTTTGGTGGCACAGTTCATCAATATTCAAAGCTTGGAAACTAAATCTGTGGCGCTGTGGTGCACCTGCTCACCGGAGGAAAGGGAGAAGGGA